>NC_041390.1:387898914-387922632 GCF_002162155.2 Triticum dicoccoides | reverse complement strand
TGTGCATCATGAAACATGAACTCAAATTATCAAGAATAACATAAAAGCACCTCAAATGATACGGTAGAAAGAATTGCACTTCGGAATGCAAGAAGAGGAATACTTGATCTCCTCAAAACAAAACATGTGTTTTGCACCACGTTTAATTTTGAGTAAAGCTTGGCGGATCATAACTTCGAGAGAAAATCCTGAAGAACAATTGAAGAAAGAAAAGAATCCTTGACGAACCACCATGTAGAGCCTCCATGCAGAACTCCGGTAATCAAAGGAATGATCACAAAGAAGTGAAGGATGAAAAGAATAAGATTGAAGCCTTGCAATGATTAGATGAATCTTCATGGTGATATAATTGAGAGACCTTGGAACCCCGGGAAAAATATGAAGCACTTGATCCGAGAATTTACTCATCGTGAACAAACTCCGGAAGAATGAATCCATCATTTGGATGAAGCAAGAATAAGAATTATGTTATGTGTATCCTTCACCAATTAAATTGATGACAAGCAACGGATTTGGCATTACGACTCATTATCATAGAAATGATTAAGAGAGATATAGCGCAAGCTTGGGAAACTCTTCAACGAACCATCGGTAGGATTGAAACAACGAATGAATTAATATGATAACCATGGAAGAGAATCTTGAGAAAACCACCGTAAGACTTGAAAATGAAAGTAGCAAAGGCACAAAACACGGGGAATAATTTGAAAACAAATGAAGATACTTGCTGGGATTTAGATACATGAGAACGAAGAGATCAAGAACTGATTAGAGGATATTTGAACGATGCACCGATAAGATTTGGAGAACGAGAGCTGAAAGCTAAAATGAATAATTCTGAGAAGAAGGGCTTCGGAGAAACAAACTGAGAAGACTCCTGAATTACTCTGGATGGATGAAAAGAATTCTCACAATCGAAAACAATTATGAGAGGATGGCAACAAGCTAGAACCATGAATCTTGAAGAGAATGGAGCTAGATTGAGAGAAAAATCTTCTTCGGTCTTCAAATCCGAGAATGATGACAAGAAACACCACCATGAATTGTTTAGACACTCTGGGAGAATCAAAAGCGAAGAGTTTGAGCCAATGATGAGAAGAATTTGACCGATCTTGGAGAAATACATATGACTGATGATAATCCATTCTTACATCAAACTTGGAGAATAATTTGAGAGTAACTCCGGGAAAATAGAAGAGTCAGGTAAGATCGTAGGAAAAGACTTGTGGGTTAGGGCCCACTCAAAAGAAACACCGTTGAATGATTTAAACGAGAGAATGCGCCGGTTCAATTAAATGGCTTGAAGCTTGAACGAATGCAGAGTGGAAACATGAATCTTCGAGATACCTTTAGCACTCCGGAACAATTGAATAGCAGGCGGGGAATGATTATGAGGTGCACCGGCATGGGAAAAGCATTTGAAATGAGGAAAAGGATGTGATCAACAAAGCTTGAATTGAAACCACCGGAGAAGAAAGAGAACGAAGAATAATAAACTTGAGGCTCCGTTAGTATCTTCCTGAGAATTACCGGATAAGAACATTGAAAGGAAAGAAAGAAGAGACTTCACATCAATAAGATGGATACTTGATTACATCCTACGGGAGCAAGCGGAGGTGGACGGGAACAAGCAGAGGAAGCGGGTCCAGGCGACGGCTCGCCGGATCCGACGCGGAAACCGCGGGGATGCGTGCCGGCGACGTCACGCAGGTCCTGCAGAGAAAGAGATCGAGAGAACTGAGAGGAACAGTAGAAAAAGGGAGAGAGACGGGGCAGCGCAACCTGGTGCTCACCGGCGCAACTGGCTGATGCGGCGATAGAGCAGATCCGGCGAGGACCAAGGTGGCAACGGAGGCCTCGGGAGGATCGGCGGCAAGCAGATGGCACGCGCGCAGGACACTCGGGCCCTGATCCGGCCCAGACAGGCCCGATCTGTGTTTCGCGGGCCTCGCGCGGGCTGCGGTGGCGCGGGGAGGCCAGGGGCGACGTGGATAGAGGCTAAGGTGTCCCGATGTTTCGATGAGATGGTGGCTCTCGTTTTCTGTGGGAGTCGACCTTGACGATCCGACTATGAACGTGCGAGACGTCGCGCCTTAGGAATCGCTAAACCAACTTCCGAGGGTTATTGACCACGCCGGAGCACGATCAACCTGACCACAAGGGTCTGTTTCCTGCGAGCAAACGAAGAACAAGCAAGAAACTGAGATTGCAATCGGGATATTGCGAATATAAGATGAAAGCTTTATTGATCAAGGTGGGGTTCTGTGACGTCTTGGTCTGGTCGTTGGACACAAACGAAGTACGCGAAGTTGCAGCTATGGCGAACTTTTAATCTAAACAAAACCCAAAGTCTAAACGACGCCCTAAGGGCTGTATATATGGAGGAAGAGGGGGGAATTTCGTGGCCCTTGAGGGTGGGGTCCGAAACCAACCCTAACTCTTGTTTCCCCACACATACGGACTCTAAAAGTAGCCTATACTTAAGTATTTCGAAATTACATGGGCCTGGCCCATTAATAAGGTGACACAGCACCTAGAATAGCCTATGGACGAATATTATGAAGTGGCATCTTGTATATTTCGTCCAAGGCTTCATGCACTCCTTATGGCGGCTTCAAAGTCCTGAAACCATCACTTGTAACTCCATTCTTGATCCCCTTGCGCATGCCATCAACTCCATGCGTGTTCTTGCTCCAATGTTCATCCTTCTCCAAGCTAGGCCCTTCATTTGTAAGCAAAACAAATGTATCCAATTTAGGCAGCATCATATTCTCATGAACATTAGAATCATTACCAAGAAACGAAAGTACCTGGTAATTTAGTTGGCGTGCGCGAGCTCTAGTAATTGGTCCAGTATGTATAGCAGCAGGGCCTGTGGGTGTAACAATGGTATTGATGTCCTCATCACCATCAAAGATCAATATGTTCATGATGCTGAATTTAAAGATGTATTGCAGAATTGTAAGGAAGGGAGAACTTGGAACAAGTTCGTTCTTAACGATGGATTTGTGTTTCGTGCTGACAAGCTATGCATTCCAGCTAGCTCCGTTCGTCTTTTGTTGTTGTAGGAGGCGCATGGAGGAGGATTAATGGGACACTTTGGCGTCAAGAAGACGGAGGATATACTTGCTACACATTTCTTTTGGCCAAAGATGAGAAGGGATGTTGAGCGTTTTGTTGCTCGCTGCACTACATGTCAAAGAGCTAAGTCACGACTCAATCCTCATGGTTTATATATGCCTTTGCCTGTACCTAGTGTTCCTTGGGAGGATATATCTATGGACTTTGTTTTAGGTTTACCTCGAACAAAGAAGGGGAGGGATAGCATATTTGTTGTCGTGGATAGGTTCTCGAAAATGGCACACTTTATACCATGTCATAAAAGCGATGATGCTGTTAATGTTGCTGATTTGTTCTTTCGTGAAATTATTCGCTTACATGGTGTGCCAAATACTATTGTCTCAGATCGTGATACTAAATTTCTTAGCCACTTTTGGAGATGTTTATGGGCTAAGTTGGGGACTAAGCTGCTTGTTAATACTACTTGTCACCCCCAAACTGATGGACAAACTGAAGTAGTCAATAGAACATTGTCTACTATGCTTAGGGCTGTTTTGAAGAATAACAAGAAAATGTGGGAAGAATGCTTGCCTCATATTGAATTTGCTTATAATCGTTCATTGCATTCTACTACTAAGATGTGCCCTTTCGAAATTGTGTATGGTTTCCTACCTCGTGCACCTATTGATTTGTTGCCTCTTCCATCTTCAGAGAAGGTTAATTTTGATGCTAAAGAACGTTCTGAATTGATTTTAAAAATGCATGAGTTAACTAAGGAAAACATTGAGCGTATGAATGCTAAATATAAACTTGCTGGAGATAAGGGTAGAAAACTTGTTGTGTTTGCGCCTGGAGATCTTGTTTGGTTACATTTGCGTAAAGATAGATTTCCTCATCTGCGCAAATCAAAGCTAATGCCACGTGCTGATGGTCCTTTTAAGGGTTTAGAGAAAATAAATGATAATGCATATAAACTTGAGCTACCTGTAGATTTTGGGGTTAGTCCCACTTTTAAAATTGCAGATTTGAAGCCTTATTTGGGTGAGGAAGATGCGCTTCTGTCGAGGACGACTTCATTTCAAGAAGGGGAGGATGATGAGGACATCAATACCATTGTTACACCCACAGCCCCTACTGTTACTTATACTGGACCAATTACTAGAGCTCGCGCATGCCAATTAAATTACCAGGTACTTTCGTTTCTTGGTAATGATTCTAATGTTCATGAGATTATGATGCTGCCTAAATTGGATACATTTGTTTTGCTTACAAATGAAGGGCCTAGCTTGGAGAAGGATGAACATTGGAGCAAGAACACGCATGGAGTTGATGGCATGTGCAAGGGGATCAAGAACGGAGTTACAAGTGATGATTTCACGACTTTGAAGCCGCCATAAGGAGTGCATGAAGCCTTGGACGAAATATACAAGATGCCACTTCATAATATTCGTCCATAGGCTATTCTAGGTGTTGCGTCACCTTATTAATGGGCCAGGCCCATGTAATTTCGAAATACTTAAGTATAGGCTATTTTTAGAGTCCGTATGTGTGGGGAAACAAGAGTTAGGGTTGGTTTCGGACCCCACCCTCAAGGGCCACGAAATTCCCCCCTCTTCCTCCATATATACAGCCCTTAGGGCGTCGTTTAGACTTTGGGTTTTGTTTAGATTAAAAGTTCGCCATAGCTGCAACTTCGCGTACTTCGTTTGTGTCCAACGACCAGACCAAGACGTCATAGAACCCCAGCTTGATCAATAAAGCTTTCATCTTATATCCGCAATATCCCGATTGCAAACTCAGTTTCTTGCTTGTTCTTCGTTTGCTCGCAGGAAATAGACCCTCGTGGTCAGGTTGATCGTGCTCCGGCATGGTCAATAACCCTCGGAAGTTGGTTTAGCGATTGCTAAGGCGCGACGTCTCGCACGTTCGTAGTCGAATCGTCAAGGTAGACTCCCACAAAAAATGACAGCCACCATCTCATCGAAACATGGGGACACCTTTGCCTCTATCAAAATGGAGAAGAAAATGACAACTTCTGCCACAATTGAGCTTGGAAAGCACCCTTCCAAGAAGGTTATAACGGGGTTGTTGGAAAACCAACAACGAAACGAGTAAGCTTGTTGTGGGCTTATGGAAAACATCTCAAAACTGAGGTGAAATTCTTCCACTAACGGAAATGATAGATTGGATTGATATGAACAAGGAGATGAGAAACTTATTTCACTGGGAGGATAAATGAAGAACTTGGGTAATTTATAAGCACCATAGATAGCAACAATCCTTAGGGAAGGCTTTAGGTGAAATATAACCCAATATAACTTCAAGAAGAGATTGATGGATTTAAAATACCTCATTCTTAACAACTTGTGCATCATGAAACATGAACTCAAATTATCAAGAATAACATAAAAGCACCTCAAATGATACGGTAGAAAGAATTGCACTTCGGAATGCAAGAAGAGGAATACTTGATCTCCTCAAAACAAAACATGTGTTTTGCACCACGTTTAATTTTGAGTAAAGCTTGGCGGATCATAACTTCGAGAGAAAATCCTGAAGAACAATTGAAGAAAGAAAAGAATCCTTGACGAACCACCATGTAGAGCCTCCATGCAGAACTCCGGTAATCAAAGGAATGATCACAAAGAAGTGAAGGATGAAAAGAATAAGATTGAAGCCTTGCAATGATTAGATGAATCTTCATGGTGATATAATTGAGAGACCTTGGAACCCCGGGAAAAATATGAAGCACTTGATCCGAGAATTTACTCATCGTGAACAAACTCCGGAAGAATGAATCCATCATTTGGATGAAGCAAGAATAAGAATTATGTTATGTGTATCCTTCACCAATTAAATTGATGACAAGCAACGGATTTGGCATTACGACTCATTATCATAGAAATGATTAAGAGAGATATAGCGCAAGCTTGGGAAACTCTTCAACGAACCATCGGTAGGATTGAAACAACGAATGAATTAATATGATAACCATGGAAGAGAATCTTGAGAAAACCACCGTAAGACTTGAAAATGAAAGTAGCAAAGGCACAAAACACGGGGAATAATTTGAAAACAAATGAAGATACTTGCTGGGATTTAGATACATGAGAACGAAGAGATCAAGAACTGATTAGAGGATATTTGAACGATGCACCGATAAGATTTGGAGAACGAGAGCTGAAAGCTAAAATGAATAATTCTGAGAAGAAGGGCTTCGGAGAAACAAACTGAGAAGACTCCTGAATTACTCTGGATGGATGAAAAGAATTCTCACAATCGAAAACAATTATGAGAGGATGGCAACAAGCTAGAACCATGAATCTTGAAGAGAATGGAGCTAGATTGAGAGAAAAATCTTCTTCGGTCTTCAAATCCGAGAATGATGACAAGAAACACCACCATGAATTGTTTAGACACTCTGGGAGAATCAAAAGCGAAGAGTTTGAGCCAATGATGAGAAGAATTTGACCGATCTTGGAGAAATACATATGACTGATGATAATCCATTCTTACATCAAACTTGGAGAATAATTTGAGAGTAACTCCGGGAAAATAGAAGAGTCAGGTAAGATCGTAGGAAAAGACTTGTGGGTTAGGGCCCACTCAAAAGAAACACCGTTGAATGATTTAAACGAGAGAATGCGCCGGTTCAATTAAATGGCTTGAAGCTTGAACGAATGCAGAGTGGAAACATGAATCTTCGAGATACCTTTAGCACTCCGGAACAATTGAATAGCAGGCGGGGAATGATTATGAGGTGCACCGGCATGGGAAAAGCATTTGAAATGAGGAAAAGGATGTGATCAACAAAGCTTGAATTGAAACCACCGGAGAAGAAAGAGAACGAAGAATAATAAACTTGAGGCTCCGTTAGTATCTTCCTGAGAATTACCGGATAAGAACATTGAAAGGAAAGAAAGAAGAGACTTCACATCAATAAGATGGATACTTGATTACATCCTAGGGGAGCAAGCGGAGGTGGACGGGAACAAGCAGAGGAAGCGGGTCCAGGCGACGGCTCGCCGGATCCGACGCAGAAACCGCGGGGATGCGTGCCGGCGACGTCACGCAGGTCCTGCAGAGAAAGAGATCGAGAGAACTGAGAGGAACAGTAGAAAAAGGGAGAGAGACGGGGCAGCGCAACCTGGTGCTCACCGGCGCAGCTGGCTGATGCGGCGATAGAGCAGATCCGGCGAGGACCAAGGTGGCAACGGAGGCCTCGGGAGGATCGGCGGCAAGCAGATGGCACGCGCGCAGGACACTCGGGCCCTGATCCGGCCCAGACAGGCCCGATCTGTGTTTCGCGGGCCTCGCGCGGGCTGCGGTGGCGCGGGGAGGCCAGGGGCGACGTGGATAGAGGCTAAGGTGTCCCGATGTTTCGATGAGATGGTGGCTCTCGTTTTCTGTGGGAGTCGACCTTGACGATCCGACTATGAACGTGCGAGACGTCGCGCCTTAGGAATCGCTAAACCAACTTCCGAGGGTTATTGACCACGCCGGAGCACGATCAACCTGACCACAAGGGTCTGTTTCCTGCGAGCAAACGAAGAACAAGCAAGAAACTGAGATTGCAATCGGGATATTGCGAATATAAGATTAAAGCTTTATTGATCAAGGTGGGGTTCTGTGACGTCTTGGTCTGGTCGTTGGACACAAACGAAGTACGCGAAGTTGCAGCTATGGCGAACTTTTAATCTA
Organism: Triticum dicoccoides; assembly: GCF_002162155.2. Classification (NCBI taxonomy): domain Eukaryota; kingdom Viridiplantae; phylum Streptophyta; class Magnoliopsida; order Poales; family Poaceae; genus Triticum; species Triticum dicoccoides. Next base: position 387,914,871 of record NC_041390.1, on the reverse strand, counting down.
AACAAAACCCAAAGTCTAAACGACGCCCTAAGGGCTGTATATATGGAGGAAGAGGGGGGAATTTCGTGGCCCTTGAGGGTGGGGTCCGAAACCAACCCTAACTCTTGTTTCCCCACACATACGGACTCTAAAAGTAGCCTATACTTAAGTATTTCGAAATTACATGGGCCTGGCCCATTAATAAGGTGACACAGCACCTAGAATAGCCTATGGACGAATATTATGAAGTGGCATCTTGTATATTTCGTCCAAGGCTTCATGCACTCCTTATGGCGGCTTCAAAGTCCTGAAACCATCACTTGTAACTCCATTCTTGATCCCCTTGCGCATGCCATCAACTCCATGCGTGTTCTTGCTCCAATGTTCATCCTTCTCCAAGCTAGGCCCTTCATTTGTAAGCAAAACAAATGTATCCAATTTAGGCAGCATCATAATCTCATGAACATTAGAATCATTACCAAGAAACGAAAGTACCTGGTAATTTAATTGGCGTGCGCGAGCTCTAGTAATTGGTCCAGTATATGTAACAGTAGGGGCTGTGGGTGTAACAATGGTATTGATGTATATATGGAGGAAGAGGGGGGAATTTCGTGGCCCTTGAGGGTGGGGTCCGAAACCAACCCTAACTCTTGTTTCCCCACACATACGGACTCTAAAAATAACCTAGTAATTGGGCTAGTATGTATAGCAGCAGGGGCTGTGGGTGTAACAATGGTATTGATGTCCTCATCATTAAGTATTTCGAAATTACATGGGCCTGGCCCATTAATAAGGTGACGCAGCACCTAGAATAGCCTATGGACGAATATTATGAAGTGGCATCTTGTATATTTCGTCCAAGGCTTCATGCACTCCTTATGGCGGCTTCAAAGTCCTAAAATCATCACTTGTAACTTTGTTCTTGATACCCTTGCGCATGCCATCAACTCCATGCGTGTTCTTGCTCCAATGTTCATCCTTCTCCAAGCTAGGCCCTTCATTTGTAAGCAAAACAAATGTATCCAATTTAGGCAGCATCATAATCTCATGAACATTAGAATCATTACCAAGAAACGCAAGTACCTGGTAATTTAATTGGCGTGCGCGAGCTCTAGTAATCGGTCCAGTATATGTAACAGTAGGGGCTATGGGTGTAACAATGGTATTGATGTCCTCATCAGACGTGGCGCGCGCAGGTTGGAGGAGGGCACGGTCGGGTGGCGGCGGGGCTAAAGGAGGCGCGACAAGTGGCGGCGAAGGACTTGGCTGGCGCGGAAATGGAGGAGAAGGTGGGAGAAGGCTGGCGGCTGATGGTTGGGCGGCGCGGAAAATGAGGGAGGCTAGGGTTTTGACATAAACGGAAGGGGGGTCCGTCCATTTATAGGCAGGGGCTAGGAGAGGGAGTTTTAGTCCGTTTTCGGACCGCTCGATCGCCATCTGGCTGTCCAAAATGGGGAGGGGTAGCAGAGGTGGGCTAGTGGGCTATGCAGAGGGCCATGGACTGAGAGGAGAGAAGAGAAGTGCAGCCCGGCAACCGTTTCCGTCGACCGAAAATGTCCGACGTTAGACCGACTACTATTGCCGCTATATTTAGCCGTTGGGGCATCAAACGAACTCCGAATGTGATGAAACTTGGCAGGCGGCCTACCTACAACATAATAAGACCGCACGCCAACTCTCATCCCAATTCGAGGACATTTCCTGGCCACTTATAAAATAATATTTCGGACGTGCCGCGGGTGCGTGCAAGTGTGTCTGGGTTTAGAACAGATAACGGAGTGAACTGGGAGACCCGGACGACTGCATGTTTTGAAAAACATGATGATGCAATGCGGATGATGACATGGCAAGATGCAACACGCAAGCGAATGACATGGCAACAACAGCGAATAACTGGAAGACACCTGGCGCAACGGTCTCGGGGCGTCACAACACGCCTAAGGACAAGGTCACCTTCCTCAAGACACCGGGCACGAACCCTACGGCTGTGATAGCAATGCAGGGCTTGCTGATAGCATGCAACACGAGTAGCGGCCCAAAGACGGTTCTCCTTGAGTAGCATAGCATCGTCATGCCGGTGCTGATCTTGCGCTACTTCATCGTAGGAGACCCGTAAATGAGTTCCATGGGGATAACTGCTTCTGCCCGGTAGACCAGGGAGAAGGGAGTCTGCCCGGTAGCTCGATTAGGTGTCGTTCTGAGGGACCAGATAACTACCGGCAACTCCTCAATTGATGAGTACATGACTACCTTGGATACGACCAAAAATATTGCATACATGCATATTTGTCAGGTGATTTCTAATGCAAGCTATTCAATAATCTATTTATGTTATCCAGAACAAAAATACTTCACACACTTTTGTGTTTTGTCTAATTGCAGGTGTATGGGACATTTATATAATCCACATATGAAGACAAGGGAAAAGGAGAAGTTTAGGTTGTGTTCAAAAAGTCCTCTCACGTCACTTTTGGGCCAAGAGAAGATAGAGTCCAAGTCTCTCACGTTCTGGATTCAGATTCGGACTTCACAGACATACCTGACTCAAAACGCCAACAACTTTTTCATACGGACTCCGAATTGGGTGATTTTTTTTTGTTGGAAACTAGATTTCGTGCTCTTTCCAACCCAATTGGATTCACCTTCAAATTCGTCCGGAGCGTTGAGTTACGGATGAAACAATCTGACGTTGCAGCAGAATCCGAGTCAAACTACAAGCCCAAAGGTGTTGCATCACCTCCACTTGGGCCCATGAGCCTTGTACGACCTAGGGTTAGTTTTAGGCTGCCTTGGGACGTCCTCCCACCTCCTTGGCCGCCACCCCTTGCTCCTATATAAGTAGATCCATCTAGTAGCTTTTTCCTTGGGATTTGTTTAGTTAAAAGTTAGCCATTGCAACTTCGTGTACTTCGTTTGTGTCCAACGACCAGACCAAGACCGCTTCCGGATCCCCACCATTATCAATACTTCATATATATTTGCGATATTCAGATTGCTTTCTCATATTCTTGCTCGTTCTTCGATTGCTTGCAGGAATAGACCTTCGTGGTCAGGCTGACCGTGCTCCGGCATCGTCAGTAACCTCAGGAGATTGGTTTATCGATTGCTAAGGCGCAACGTCGTGCACGTTTGTAGTCGGATCATCAAAGTCGTCTCCACCAAATCGATAGTTATCATCTCATCGAAAGATCGGGACATGATGAGTACATGACTACCTTGGATATGACCAAAAATATTGCATATATGCATATTTGTCAGGTGATTTCTAGTGCAAACTATTCAATAATCTATTTATGTTATCCAGAACAAAAATACTTCACACACTTTTGTGTTTTGTCTAATTGCAGGTGTATGGGACATTTGTACAATCCACATATGAAGATAAGGAAGAAAGAGATGTTTATTTGCTGTCCAAAAAGTTCTCTCACGTCACTTTTGGCCCAAGAGAAGATAGAGTCCAAGTCTCTCACGTTCTGGATTCAGATTCGGACTGCACAGACACACCTGACTCAAAACGCACACAAGTTTTTCATACGGACTCCGAATTGGGTGATTCTTTTTTTGTTGGAAACTAGATTTCGTGCACTTTCCAACCCAATTGGAATCACCTTCAAGTTCGTCCGGAGCGTTGAGTTGTGGACGAAACAATCTGATGCTGCAGCAGAATCCGAGTCAAACTACAAGTCCAAAGGTGTTACATCACCTCCACTTGGGCCCATTGGCCTTGTACGACCTAGATTTAGTTTTAGGCTGCCTTGGGACGTCCTCCCACCTCCTTGGCCACCACCCCTTGCTCCTATATAAGTAGATCCATCTAGTAGCTTTTCCTTGGGATTTGTTTAGTTAAAAGTTAGCCATTGCAACTTCGTGTACTTCGTTTGTGTCCAACGACCAGACCAAGACCGCTTCCGGATCCCCACCATTATCAATACCTCATATATATTTGGAATATTCATATTGCTTTATCATATTCTTGCTCGTTCTTCGATTGCTTGCAGGAATAGACCTTCGTGGTCAGGCTGACCGTGCTTCCGGCATCGTCAGTAACCTCAGGAGATTGGTTGAGCGATTGCTAAGGCGCAACGTCGTGCACGTTTGTAGTCGGATCGTCAAAGTCGTCTCCACCAAATCGATAGTTATCATCTCATCGAAAGATCGGGACCCTCGCCTCTATCAAGTGGTATCAGTTTTCAGGTTGCTCGGTGAGAATTTCCAGTTTTCCTAGATTAGATTTATTTTCTTACCTATGGTCCAAGAAAAATCCACAAAAAAGAGTTAGATCTATTCATCCTTTGTCCAAGCCAGTCTGAGCCTTTGCAATTTTCTTTTCATTGCTTGCATAGTTGAATTATCGGTTGCATCGTCGTGTCGAGTTGCTGGTCTTAGTGTCTAGGTCGTTTAGAGTTTCGAGTTCTGTTCACATTAGTCACGTCGCCGCGGCATCATTATCCCATCCGCTGTCCACCATCCCATCCACCAATTTCCACCATGTGCTACGCACTGTTTATTGTCATAATCATAGTTGAGGTCACTCACATCTTCGCCTGATCGAATCTGCATCTTATCTAGTTTGTCTTGGAAAGAGGGAGAAAAAGAATATAAAGAAAAAAAAGAGAGAAAAAAGGAAAGAAAAAAAAAAGAAAAAGAGGGAGAAGAAAAAGAAAAAAAAGGCGTGAGAAAAAAAAGAGAGAAGAAAAAAAAATTGGATCTATCTAGAATCAATCTCGTACCTGAATTCGGATTGGAATCTGTTTTGCGCACTGTTCAGTAAACAGGTGTATCTTCCTCATACGAAGTCAGTTTTGGCTCCGTGAGTACTCAAATTGAAGATAGCGACGAGCCGCATCTAAATAGTTGCAGAAGCTAGTTCAATATTTGACACATCAAAATCAGCTTCTAAATAGGTCTTTTTGCCCTCCGAAGTTCGTGAACACAACTTGTTCCAATTTTTCAGGCCAGTTTTATAATTCTTTGACTCCTCATATCAACTCGGAATTGAGTGATTCTTTTTGCATTGGAAAGCTTGAGTTAGTAGCATTCTTTGAAAGAATTTATCAGAAAATTGTCTCAAACTTTTCAAGAGGAAAGTTGGAGAGAGAGTTGTTGTATATCCTGCTTGGCAGTTGTTTTTCATCATTATCTTCACTGGCGTTGTGATCTTCACTTATATCTTGCTGTCAAGAGCTACTTAGTATCCTTCATTGATGCTAGTTGTGCTACGCCGTGACCTCATTAGTGTTCTAGGCTCGCGTCTCTAGTCCGGTCTAGCCTAGGACCAGCACAGTACCGTCGTTGAGCGTTTATTCAACATTGCATCTTTGAATTGATTATTGCTAATCTTTTGCTACCATATATAGCCAACCCAGCTCCACATATTTCTACATCGTGTATATGTACGCTCCCCTGGCAATCGCTTTACTCAATATTCGGAGTTACTTGACACCGCTGGTTGCCGATCACCGCCTGTTGCATGGTAAGAACTTGTAAGACATTAATATTTGCTTTACTGTGAGCGTTTTACCACCACATCCTAGTAGTTATAGGAATATTATTTTTGGGTTTTGTTTCTTGTTCTACTATTCATGACAGGATCCAGAGTCAATTCATGGGCTTTGTCGATCGCGGGAGACGTGCCACCACCTTTCCAAATACCACAACCGTCACGAGAGGTGCACAAACATCCAAATGCACATGATCAGGTTAATGTATCTATACCACCATTTAATGGCCGTTTTAAACCTGCTTTATATATTGAATGGGAGTTCGACATAAAAAATATATTTGCTTCCCATAATTTCGATGAACATAAAAAGGTTAAGGTTGCGGTTGGTTCTTTCACTGGTTATGCTTTGGTTTGGTGGAGTGAATATTGTCGGTTACACCCTGATTATATACCTACTACTTGGGATGATTTGAAACTTGCCATGCGACATACTTTCGTCCCTGCTTATTATACTCGTGACATGATTAAGAAGTTGCAACACTTAAAACAAGGTAGTGAAACTGTAACAAAATATTATGATGATTTACAAACTACCTTGTTGCATTCCTCTTTAGAAGAAAGTGAAGATGATTTTATGGATAGATTTTGGGGAGGATTAAACCGTGATATTCAAGAGATACTAATTCATGAAGAGTGTTATCCTATGAACCATTTGTTTCATCTTGCTTGCAAAGCTGAACAGGAAATAAAACAACGTGTTGGCCACGAGGAGAACAAGCGCACGGTGCACATTCCAAGAGTTGATATGATTGTTCCTTCAACTACTAGGCATACTATGACAACCACATCCGTTGTTGTCAGGACTACATCACCTCCACCATGTGACACATCGCCCCCGAGAGTGGCTACATCATCTGAGTTGATCATAAGAGGTAATGACAAAGGTACTGATCTTCCATCTCTACATGAGAATGATGAATGCCTTGTCAATTTGAATGCACCATCTGATGAGCTACCCACTACTTTGATCACACCACCTATTTTAAAGGACTACGTTGATAATTTGACTTTGCCATGTGATCAAACAGCTGAAATACCAACAATTTTGAGTGCACCCATTGAATTAACTATTGATGCAAAAGAACCAATGTTTAATCATTTTGATATGACCTCTAATCTTGGTGATGATTCTGTGTTGAATGACTTATTGCATGTTTGCTTATTTAAGCATGTTGTAGCATGTAAATTTGATGCAAGTAAGGTTTATTCACCAATGTTGGGATGGTTTAATGATGAACATTGTCAATCTTTTGAAATGAATAAGAGCTTCACTTATGTGTGCAAACTGAGTTGCAATATTTTCATGCCTTCTACTTCTTGTGCTAATTTTTTGGCTTTAGATTTTATGAACTATGCAAGTTACTCATCTATTCATGTGTCATATATGCAAAAATCAAGGGAAGTAAAAATGGATGACATATACATATACAACATGTACACCTTGTCTCTTTTGTTAGCCACATTTCAGATTAAGCAACGCCGAGGACGGCTTTATTTTCAAGAAGGGGAGGATGATGAGGACATGACTACCTTGGATATGACCAAAAATATTGCATATATGCATATTTGTCAGGTGATTTCTAGTGTGATGAGGACATGACTACCTTGGATATGACCAAAAATATTGCATATATGCATATTTGTCAGGTGATTTCTAGTGCAAACTATTCAATAATCTATTTATGTTATCCAGAACAAAAATACTTCACACACTTTTGTGTTTTGTCTAATTGCAGGTGTATGGGACATTTGTACAATCCACATACGAAGATAAGGAAGAAAGAGATGTTTATTTGCTGTCCAAAAAGTTCTCTCACGTCACTTTTGGCCCAAGAGAAGATAGAGTCCAAGTCTCTCATGTTCTGGATTCAGATTCGGACTGCACAGACATACCTGACTCAAAACGCACACAAGTTTTTCATACGGACTCCGAATTGGGTGATTCTTTTTTTGCTGGAAACTAGATTTCGTGCACTTTCCAACCCAATTGGAATCACCTTCAAATTCGTCCGGAGCGTTGAGTTGTGGATGAAACAATCTGATGCTGCAGCAGAATCCGAGTCAAACTACAAGTCCAAAGGTGTTACATCACCTCCACTTGGGCCCATGAGCCTTGTACGACCTAGGGTTAGTTTTAGGCTGCCTTGGGACGTCCTCCCACCTCCTTGGCCGCCACCCCTTGCTCCTATATAAGTAGATCCATCTAGTAGCTTTTTCCTTGGGATTTGTTTAGTTAAAAGTTAGCCATTGCAACTTCGTGTACTTCGTTTGTGTCCAACGACCAGACCAAGACCGCTTACGGATCCCCACCATTATCAATACTTCATACATATTCGCGATATTCAGATTGCTTTTATCATATTCTTGCTTGTTCTTCGATTGCTTGCAGGAATAGACCTTCGTGGTCAGGCTGACCGTGCTTCCAGCATCGTCAGTAACCTCAGGAGATTGGTTTAGCGATTGCTAAGGCGCAACGTCGTGCACGTTTGTAGTCGGATCGTCAAAGTCGTCTCCACCAAATCGATAGTTATCATCTCATCGAAAGATCGGGACCCTCGCCTCTATCAGGACACCCTCGCCTCTATCATCAATCCACCGCATGTCGTGCTTCTGTAGCGTGTCGAAAGTCCTTGTCTTGAGTCCACGAAGCACTTCAGCGTTCACCCTCTCAGCTTGTCCATTGCTCCGGGGGTGTGCCACAGAGGCAAATGAGATCTTGCATCTGAGGGTTTGAACATATTGCGTGAAGGCGTGGCTCGTGAATTGGGTGATGTTGTCAGTGATGATCCTTGCCGGAACTCCAAAACGACACACAAATTCTTTCAAGAACTTGATAGCTGACTGAGCAGTCACCTTCCTCATGGCAGTCACTTCCGGCCACTTTGTAAACTTGTCGATAGCAACGAACAAGAATTCAAAGCCCCCGATTGCTCGGGGGAAGGGGCCGAGGATATCAAGCCCCTAGACCGAAAATGGCCATGACAGAGGGATTGTTTGAAGAGATTGGGCGGGCAGGTGTGTTTTCTTGGAATGGAACTGACAGGCTTCACATGTCTTGGAGGGCTGTGAGCCAATAGAATCCTTGCCAGAATGCTTTCCCAACTAATGCCCTTGATCCAATGTGTGAGCCGCACATTCCTCTGTGAATCTCAGCCAGCAGTTCCTTTCCATCCTCCCGGCAGACACACTTCAATTTCACACTGTTGGGCCTTCTTCTATACGGAGTGTCATCGACAAACTGATACATACTAGCCCTCCGGGCTACTTTCTCAGCTTCATCTGGGTCACTGGGGAGTTTTCTGGTTTGGAGGAAGCGGACGATGTGCCTTGCCCAAGTTGGAGCCTAAGGCTCGGCAACGAGGACTAGCGGCACCTCCTCAGCTGCGGGAGCGCCAGCCTCGTTCGCGGGGTCCATTGTGATAGAGGCAAAGGTGTCCCGTCTTTCGATGAGATGATGGATATCGCTTTGGTGGAAGTCGACTTTGACGATCCGACTACGAACGTGCGAGGACGTCGCGCCTTAGCAATCGCTAAACCAACTCCGAGAGCTTATTGACCACGCCGGAGCACGATCAACCTGACCACGAGGGTCTGTTTCCTGCGAGCAAACGAAGAACAAGCAAGAAACTAAGATTGCAATCTGGATATTGCGAATATAAGATGAAAGCTTTATTGATCAAGGTGGGGTTCTGTGACGCCTTTGTCTGGTCGTTGAACACAAACGAAGTACGCGAAGTTGCAGCTATGGCGAACTTTTAATCTAAACAAAACCCAAAGTCTAAACGATGCCCTAAGGGCTGTATATATGGAGGAAGAGGGGGGGAATTTCGTGGCCCTTGGTGGAGGGGTCCGAAATCAACCCTATCTCTTGTTTCCCCACACATACGGACTCTAAAAATAGCCTATACTTATGTATTTCGAAATTACATGGGCCTGGCCCAATAATAAGGTGACGCAGCACCTAAAATAGCCTCGGGACGAAATTTATGTAGTGGCATCTTGTATATTTCGTCAAACGCTTCATGCACCCATTATGGTGGCTTCAAAGTCCTGAAATCATCACTTGTAACTCCGTTCTTGTTCCCCTTGCGCATGCCATCATCTCCATGCTTGTTCTTGCTCCAATGTTCATCCTTCTCCAAGCTAGGCCCTTCATTTGTAAGCAAAACAAATGTATCCAATTTAGGCAGCATCATATTCTCATGAACATTAGAATCATTACCAAGAAACGAAAGTACCTGGTAATTTAGTTGGCGTGCACGAGCTCTAGTAATTGGTCCAGTATGTATAGCAGCAGGGGCTGTGGGTGTAACAATTGTATTGATGTCCTCATCATCCTCCCCTTCTTGAAATGAAGTCGTCCTCGACGGAAGTTCATCTTCCTCACCCAAATAAGGCTTCAAATCTGCAATGTTAAAAGTGGGACTAACCCCAAAATCTGCAGGCAGCTCAAGTTTATATGCATTATCATTTATTTTCTCTAACACCTTAAAGGGACCATCAGCACGTGGCATTAACTTTGATTTGCGCAAATCAGGAAATCTATCCTTACGCAAATGTAACCAAACAACATGTTTTCTACCCTTATCTCCAGCAAGTTTATATTTAGCATTCATACGCTCAATGTTTTCCTTAGTTAACTCATGCATTTTTAAAATCAATTCAGCACGTTGTTTAGCATCAAAATTAACCTTCTCCGAAGATGGAAGAGGCAACAAATCAATAGGTGCACGAGGTAGGAAACCATACACAACTTCAAAAGGGCACATCTTAGTAGTAGAATGCAATGAACGATTATAAGCAAATTCAATATGAGGCAAGCATTCCTCCCACATTTTCTTATTATTCTTCAAAACAGCCCTAAGCATAGTAGACAACGTTCTATTGACTACTTCAGTTTGTCCATCAGTTTGGGGGTGACAAGTAGTACTAAAAAGCAGTTTAGTCCCCAACTTAGCCCATAAACATCTGCAAAAGTGGCTAAGAAATTTAGTATCACGATCTGAAACAATAGTATTTGGCACACCATGCAAGCGAATAATTTCACGAAAGAACAAATCAGCAACATTAACAGCATCATCGCTTTTATGACATGGTATAAAGTGTGCCATTTTCGAGAATCTATCCACAACAACAAATATGCTATCCCTCCCCTTCTTTGTTCGAGGTAAACCTAAAACAAAGTCCATAGATATATCCTCCCAAGGAACACTAGGTACAGGCAAAGGCATATATAAACCATGAGGATTGAGGCGTGACTTAGCTTTTTGACATGTAGTGCAGCGAGCAATAAAACGCTCAACATCCCGTCTCATCTTTGGCCAAAAGAAATGTGTAGCAAGTACGTCATCCGTCTTCTTCACGCCAAAGTGTCCCATTAATCCTCCTCCATGCGCTTCCTGCAACAACAAAAGACGAACGGAGCTAGCTGGAATGCATAGCTTGTTAGCACGAAACACAAATCCATCGTTAACAACAAACTTGTTCCACATTCTTCCTTCTTTACAATTATGCATTACATCTTTAAAATCAGCATCATGCACATATTGATCTTTGATGGTCTCCAAACCAAATATTTTGAAGTCAAGTTGTGAAAGCATAGTATAGCGACGAGACAAAGCATCAGCAATAACATTTTCTTTTCCCTTCTTGTGTTTAATGACATAAGGGAAAGTCTCAATGAATTCAACCCATTTAGCATGTCTACGATTCAGTTTAGCTTGACTTTTAATATGTTTCAATGATTCATGATCAGAATGTATAACAAATTCTTTGGGCCATAAATAATGTTGCCATGTTTCTAAAGTCCGAACAAGAGCATATAATTCTTTATCATAAGTAGAATAATTCAGACTAGGCCCACTCAATTTTTCAGAAAAGTATGCAACAGGTTTGCCATCTTGTAATAACGCACCTCCTAATCCAATTCCACTAGCATCACATTCAAGCTCAAAAGTCTTATTAAAATCAGGAAGTTGGAGTAAAGGAGCATGTGTCAACTTATCTTTAAATACCGTGAAGGCTTCTTCCTGTGCAGTACCCCAAAGAAAAGGCACATATTTCGTTGTAAGCTCATTGAGAGGTGCAGCAATGGTGCTGAAATCTCTCACAAAACGCCTATAGAATCCAGCGAGGCCAAGAAAACTCCTCACTTGTGTGACCGTTTTGGGCTGCGGCCAACTCTCAATAGCTTCAATCTTGGCTTTATCAACTTCAATTCCCTGTGGAGTAACAACATAGCCAAGAAAAGATACGCGGTCGGTGCAAAAGGTGCACTTCCCAAGGTTACCAAACAAACGTGCATCACGTAGAGCAATAAAAAACAACACGTAAATGTTCCAAATGTTCTTCCAAAGATCTGCTATAAATCAATATGTCATCAAAGTAAACTACCACAAATCGTCCAATGAAAGCACGTAAAACTTCGTTCATTAATCTCATGAAAGTACTAGGTGCATTAGTTAACCCAAAAGGCAAGACTAACCACTCATATAATCCAAACTTAGTTTTAAATGCTGTTTTCCATTCATCTCCCAATTTCATACGAATTTGATGGTAGGCACTACGCAAATCAACTTTGGAGAATATTGTAGAGCCACTCAATTCATCAAGCATATCATCTAGCCTAGGAATAGGATGATGATAATGAATAGTAATATTATTAATGCCTCTACAATCAACACACATACGTGATGTACCATCCTTTTTCGGCACTAGAATAATAGGAACAGCACAAGGACTAAGGGATTCGCGTATATAACCTTTGTCGAGAAGCTCTTGTACTTGACGCATAATCTCCTTCGTCTCCTCTGGATTGGTACGGTATGGAGCACGGTTTGGCAGTGAAGCACCGGGAATTAAATCAATCTGATGCTCAATCCCTCGAATAGGCGGTAATCCCGGTGGCACGTCTTGTGGAAAGACGTCAGCGAACTCCTGCAAAATGTTAGTGACAGCAGGAGGCAAAGAGGAAGGCACGTCCTCGAATGAAAATAATGCCTCTTTGCACACAAAAGCATAGCAAACAGATTTGCTGAAATCTAGCTCATCAATATCAGATTTGGTGGCAAATAAACATGCACTTTTCAATTTAATTTCAGAAGCAACACTAGATGGTTTATTATTAGGCTTCATTTGTTGCTCAAATTCTATTGCCACAATCTGATTTTCACTCTTATTCTTCTCCTGTTTTGCTTTATTAGCTCTATTAATATCATCTTTCAAAATGGAATCAGGAGTCATAGGAAGCAAAGTAATATTTTTATCCTTATGAACAAGAGTATAGTGATTGTTTCTACCATGGTGTACCGAATTTTTATCAAATTGCCATGGTCTACCAAGTAATAAGGAACATGCTTGCATAGGTACCACATCACAATCAACATAATCAGCATATGTAGAGATACTAAAATGCACATGAACAGTACGTGTTACCTTAACCTTGCTGCTGTTGTTGAACCATTGGATGTAGTAAGGATGTGGATGTGGTCTTGTGGTGAGAGAAAGCTTCTCCACCATCTCCATGCTAGCCAAGTTGTTGCAGCTCCCTCCGTCTATTATGACGCGCACAGAACGTTCCTTCACAACTCCCTTGGTATGGAACAAATTGTGCCTCTGATTTTGCTCAGCTTGTGTGACCTGCACACTCAAAACACGTTGAGCAACTAAACATTCATACCTGTCAGCGTCTTCAGGAGCCATGTATTGCGTCTCATGATCAGAATCATCTCCAGCATGTTCTTCACGTGTAATAAGAGCCAATGTCTCCTCATCATAATCACTAGCGGACTCATATCCACCATTCGCGGTAGCAATCATCACACGCGGAGATTTGCATTCTCTCGCATAATGACCTCCTCCCTTACAACGACGACAAATAATATCACTTGTGTGCCCTGTTGATGCCCTGGAAGAAGAAGAACTCTGTGCAGGCCCGGCAGGTGCGCTCTTGGCAGATAATGGTGGTTGTGCTTGTTTTCTTGTATCACGACTGGAGGAGGCACCTAATTGAGGTGCTGGTGCAGTTGAAGTAGAAGATGCACGCGGTGTCCATGATGAAGGTCGGCCTGCAGAAAAGTTAGTTCGCCCCAATGCTTGTCGATCCTGCACTTCACGTTCAGCTTTACAAGCAAGATGGAATAAACGAGTGATGTTAGTATACTCCTTATAGTCTAGAATGGTCTGAATCTCTCTATTTAATCCACCCAGAAAACGTGCAAGCATAGCTTCATTCTCCTCAACAATACCACATCTAATCATGCCAGTTTGTAATTCCTGATAATATTCTTCTACAGAATTTTTCCCTTGTCTTAAACGCTGCCATTTTTGAAGCAATTCACGTTGATAATATGGTGGAACCCAACGTGTACGCATAGCAGTTTTCAAAGCAGCCCAAGTAGTTGGAATAGGATATAATCTACAATGCTCAGACCACCATACACATGCAAAACTAGTGAAAGCACAAACGGCAGCAGCAACTCGTCTCTCCTCAGGATATTGTAAACATGTAAATCGTTGTTCAGTTTCTAACTCCCAAGTAAGATATATATCAGGAACATATCTACCCTCAAATGGTGGAATATTCAATTTCAGTTTAGGAATGTGGACATCATCTCGTACCTGAGGTGGTGGTGCAGGCCTACCATTACGAATATATACCTGAGGTCGACCTGCTGGTGGTGGTACAGGTGGCTGCACGTAGTGTTGATTTTGATCAACCTCATCCTCATAATCTCCCGCATACTCATCCTCCTCCGCATCAGCAGCAGGAGCCACAGAAGTATCAACAGCAGCACCAACAGTTTGGCCAAACGCAAGAGGAACACGGCTTGCTCGGCGGAGGTCTGCTTCGCGACGTGGAGGTAGTCGTTGTTGTTGTTGTTGGAGAGGTGCGTTAGCTGCAGCGGGTGGTGGTGGTGGAAGACGCGCGAGCAATTCATTAAACTTGTTATCGAGCTTTGTTTCGAACGTCTTCTCAAAGCCAGTGATCTTCTCCATGGCCTCTTCAAAATTGTTTAGCACATCTTGCACCTGTTCAGTCATCATTTGCTGAAACTTATCATGAAGCTCCTTGTTCGATAAATTCTCCCAGTCAATCTCGTCGGCTTGTGATCCTGGCATGGTTAGCAACAATAGAAACACACAAGAATATGATCCTACAGACTACGAACAAGTGGTGGTGGTGGATGTCACAAATCCGTTAAGCAAATCTCAAATTCTTACCAGTTCTTACCCAGCAGCAGGCGGTGATCGGCAACCGTTGTAGTCAAAAACTCTCAAAGCTTGGATAGAGCGATTACCAGGGAGAGTCAAACGCACGACGTAGATGTATGTGGAGCTGGGAAGGCTTATAATATGGTAGCAAAAAGGGTCAGCAATAATCAATTCAGAGATGCAAAGTTGAATAAACGCTCAACGACAGTACTGTGCTGGTCCTAGGCTAGACTGTGCTAGAGACGCGAGCCTAGAACACTAACAAAATCACGGCGCGGCACGTAAACAAGGGAAAAGCACACTCTGGAATTTTTTTTTCGCTCTTTTTTTTTTGCGCTCTTTTTTTTTGCGCTGCTTTTTTTTTTGCGAAAAATCACTATAATGGCGAGTGTCTCAAAACTCTTCTTAGCTCAAACTGACAGGATGGGCACGAAAATTTTTTTTTGACCAATTTTTTTTTTACTGCCCGGACCCAAAAACTGGAAACGGGTCAAAAAAAACTTCCTATAATGGCACCTGTCTCAAAACACTCAGAAACACCTAAAAATAGGATAGCCAGAAATTTTTTCGAAAAATGCGTTTTTGAAAAGTTTTGGGCCTAAACGGAGCGTGGCTACCCGACTCCTTTTTTTTCGGAACCTACTCCGGCAAGGAAACACGAATCGGAATCTAGATGGATCTCGAAAACAAACCTAATATGACAAGAACTCGGATTGGTGGTGGATATATGGTGGTAGATGGCAGCGGTGGTGGTATATGACAGCTGTGGTGGTATATGGACACGGATTCGAAGCGGTGGCGGATAAGCGGTGGTGGTAGATGGCAGGGGTGATGATGATGGTGCGGCGGCGGCGTGACAACTTATGACCAGAACTCGAAACTCTAAAAGACTAGACTCTAAGACCAGCAACTAGACACGACGATGCAACCGCAAATTCAACAAAGCAAAACCCTAAAAAGATTATGCAAAGGCTCAGATTGGTTCGGATATGATGAACTAACCCTAATTTTTTGTGGCTTTTTCGTGGACTGTAGGTATGAAGAACAGACTCGATCTAAACTACGAAAAACTGTAAAATCTCACCGAGCAACCTGGAAATCTGATACCACTTGATAGAGGCAAAGGTGTCCCGTCTTTCGATGAGATGATGGATATCGCTTTGGTGGAAGTCGACTTTGACGATCCGACTACGAACGTGCGAGGACGTCGCGCCTTAGCAATCGCTAAACCAACTCCGAGAGGTTATTGACCACGCCGGAGC
>NC_041390.1:387888583-387898904 GCF_002162155.2 Triticum dicoccoides | reverse complement strand
TTGCAATCTGGATATTGCGAATATAAGATGAAAGCTTTATTCATCAAGGTGGGGTTCTGTGACGCCTTTGTCTGGTCGTTGAACACAAACGAAGTACGCGAAGTTGCAGCTATGGCGAACTTTTAATCTAAACAAAACCCAAAGTCTAAACGATGCCCTAAGGGCTGTATATATGGAGGAAGAGGGGGGGGGGGGATTTCGTGGCCCTTGGTGGAGGGGTCTGAAATCAACCCTATCTCTTGTTTCCCCACACATACGGACTCTAAAAATAGCCTATACTTATGTATTTCGAAATTACATGGGCCTGGCCCAATAATAAGGTGACGCAGCACCTAAAATAGCCTCGGGACGAAATTTAAGAAGTGGCATCTTGTATATTTCGTCCAAGGCTTCATGCACCCATTATGGTGGCTTCAAAGTCCTGAAATCATCACTTGTAACCCCGTTCTTGTTCCCCTTGCGCATGCCATCATCTCCATGCTTGTTCTTGCTCCAATGTTCATCCTTCTCCAAGCTAGTGCCTTCATTTGTAAGCAAAACAAATGTATCCAATTTAGGCAGCATCATATTCTCATGAACATTAGAATCATTACCAAGAAACGAAAGTACCTGGTAATTTAGTTGGCGTGCACGAGCTCTAGTAATTGGTCCAGTATGTATAGCAGCAGGGGCTGTGGGTGTAACAATTGTATTGATGTCCTCATCATCCTCCCCTTCTTGAAATGAAGTCGTCCTCGACGGAAGTTCATCTTCCTCACCCAAATAAGGCTTCAAATCTGCAATGTTAAAAGTGGGACTAACCCCAAAATCTGCAGGCAGCTCAAGTTTATATGCATTATCATTTATTTTCTCTAACACCTTAAAGGGACCATCAGCACGTGGCATTAACTTTGATTTGCGCAAATCAGGAAATCTATCCTTACGCAAATGTAACCAAACAAGATCTGCAGGTGCAAACATAACATGTTTTCTACCCTTATCTCCAGCAAGTTTATATTTAGCATTCATGCGCTCAATGTTTTCCTTAGTTAACTCATGCATTTTTAAAATCAATTCAGCACGTTGTTTAGCATCAAAATTAACCTTCTCCGAAGATGGAAGAGGCAACAAATCAATAGGTGCACGAGGTAGGAAACCATACACAACTTCAAAAGGGCACATCTTAGTAGTAGAATGCAATGAACGATTATAAGCAAATTCAATATGAGGCAAGCATTCCTCCCACATTTTCTTATTATTCTTCAAAACAGCCCTAAGCATAGTAGACAACGTTCTATTGACTACTTCAGTTTGTCCATCAGTTTGGGGGTGACAAGTAGTACTAAAAAGTAGTTTAGTCCCCAACTTAGCCCATAAACATCTCCAAAAGTGGCTAAGAAATTTAGTATCACGATCTGAAACAATAGTATTTGGCACACTGATAGAGGCAAAGGTGTCCCGTCTTTCGATGAGATGGTGGATTTCGCTTTGGTGGAAGTCGACTTTGACGATCCGACTACGAACGTGCGAGGACGTCGCGCCTTAGCAATCGCTAAACCAACTCCGAGAGGTTATTGACCACGCCGGAGCACGATCAACCTGACCACGAGGGTCTGTTTCCTGCGAGCAAACGAAGAACAAGCAAGAAACTAAGATTGCAATCTGGATATTGCGAATATAAGATGAAAGCTTTATTGATCAAGGTGGGGTTCTGTGACGCCTTTGTCTGGTCGTTGAACACAAACGAAGTACGCGAAGTTGCAGCTATGGCGAACTTTTAATCTAAACAAAACCCAAAGTCTAAACGATGCCCTAAGGGCTGTATATATGGAGGAAGAGGGGGGGGGGGATTTCGTGGCCCTTGGTGGAGGGGTCTGAAATCAACCCTATCTCTTGTTTCCCCACACATACGGACTCTAAAAATAGCCTATACTTATGTATTTCGAAATTACATGGGCCTGGCCCAATAATAAGGTGACGCAGCACCTAAAATAGCCTCGGGACGAAATTTATGAAGTGGCATCTTGTATATTTCGTCCAAGGCTTCATGCACCCATTATGGTGGCTTCAAAGTCCTGAAATCATCACTTGTAACTCCGTTCTTGTTCCCCTTGCGCATGCCATCATCTCCATGCTTGTTCTTGCTCCAATGTTCATCCTTCTCCAAGCTAGGCCCTTCATTTGTAAGCAAAACAAATGTATCCAATTTAGGCAGCATCATATTCTCATGAACATTAGAATCATTACCAAGAAACGAAAGTACCTGGTAATTTAGTTGGCGTGCACGAGCTCTAGTAATTGGTCCAGTATGTATAGCAGCAGGGGCTGTGGGTGTAACAATTGTATTGATGTCCTCATCACATTGGCCCGGCTGGAGGGGGTGGTCCGGCAGGCTATGAGGAGTTGTTTCCGGCAGGGTCTCTACCGGGAGCGGATGGCTCGATTGGGAGAGGCTTACCGTAGTTCAACCTTCTCCTTTTCCGGGCCATTGTTGATGAGGACATCAATACCATTGTAACACCCACAGCCCCTGCTGCTATACATACTGGACCAATTACTAGAGCTCGCGCTCGCCAATTGAATTATCAGGTACTTTCGTTTCTTGGTAACGATTCTAATGTTCATGAGAATATGATGCTGCCTAAATTGGATACATTTGTCTTGCTTACAAATGAAGGGCCTAGCTTGGACAAGAAAGATGAACCTTGGAACAAGTTCAAGCGTGGAGATGATGCCATGCGCAAGGGGATCTAGAATGGAGTTACAAGTGATCATTTCGGGACTTTGAAGCCACCATAAGGAGTGCATGAAGCCTTGGACAAAATATACAAGATGCCACTTCATAAATTTCGTCCAGAGGCTATTTTAGGTGTTGTGTCACCTTATTATTGGGCCAGGCCCATGTATTTTCGAAATACTTAAGTATAGGCTGTTTTTAGAGTCTGTATGTGTGGGGAAACAAGAGTTAGGGTTGGTTTCGGACCCCTCCTCCAAGGGCCACGAAATTCCCCCCTCTTCCTCCATATATACAGCCCTTAGGGCGTCGTTTAGACTTTGGGTTTTGTTTAGATTAAAAATTCGCCATAGCTGCAACTTCGCGTACTTCGTTTGTGTCCAACGACCAGACCAAGACGTCACAGAACCCCACCTTGATCAATAAAGCTTTCATCTTATATTTGCAATATCCAGATTGCAATATCAGTTTCTTGCTTGTTCTTCATTTGCTCGCAGGAAACAGGCCCTCGTGGTCAGGTTGATCGTGCTCCGGCATGGTCAATAACCCCTCAGAGTTGGTTTAGCGATTGCTAAGGCGCGACGTCCTCGCACGTTCATAGTCGGATTGTCAAAGTCGACTTCCTCTAAAACGATAGCCACCATCTCATCGAAAGACGGGACACCTTTGCCTCTATCAAGTGGTGTCAAATTTCTAGGTTGCTCGGTGAGATTTTATAGTTTTTAGTAGTTTAGGTCGAGTCTGTTCTTCATACCTATAGTCCACGAAAAAGCCAAAAAAAATTTAGGGTTAGGTCAGCATATCCGAACCAATATGAGCCTTTGCATAGTCTTTTTAGAGTTTTGCTTTGTTGAATTTGCGGTTGCATCGTCGTGTAGAGTTGCTGGTCTTAGCGTCTAGTCCCTTAGAGTTTCGAGTTCTATTCACAGGTTGTCACGCCACCGCCGCACCATCGTCATCATCATTACCATATACCCCCACCCCACCATATACATCACCGCTGCCATATACAACCACCAATCCGAGTCCACATATACCATCGCCATATACCACCACCAATCCGAGTCCAGATATACTATCGCCATATACCACCACCAATCCGAGTCCAGATATACCACCACAGTCCGAGTTCCACCAGATTGATCTCCGCCGCCAGTCCGAGTCCAGTATTTGTTGCTTTGTTTTCGAGTTCCAGATCACGCCATACTCCGAGTCGTGACAGAGTAGGACTCCCGAGATTACGTGCTACCCCCAGAAGAAAAATAGTTCCAAACTCAAAAAAAACTAAGTCTGGAAAATGCCGGCTAGGCAGTTTTTAGACCATTTGTAGACTTTTCGAAAAAAAATTGTTGCGGAGCAAAAAAAGGGAAAAAAAGTGCAAAAAAAATGCAAAAAAAATTCAGAGTGTGCTCCTCCATTGTTTACGTGCAGCGCCGTGATTTTGTTAGTGTTCTAGGCTCGCGTCTCTAGCACGGTCTTGCCTAGGACCAGCACAGTACCGTCGTTAAGCATTTATTCAACTTTGCATCTCTGAATTGATTATTGCTGACTCTTTTTGCTACCATATTATAAGCCTTCCTAGCTCCACATACATCTACGTCGTGCGTTTGAATCTCCCTGGTAATCGCTCTATCCAAGCTTTGAGAGTTTTGACTACGACGGTTGCCGATCACCGCCTACTGCTGGGTAAGAACAGGTAAGAATTTGAGATTTGCTTGACGGATTTGTGACACCACCACCACCTCTTGTTAGTAGTCTGTAGGATCATATTCTTGTGTGTTTCTATTGTTGCTAACCATGGCAGTATCACAAGCCAATGAGACTGACTGGGAGAACATGACGAATAAGGAGTTGCATGATAAATTTCAGCAAATGATGAGTGGACAGGTGCAAGATGTGCTAAACAGATTTGAAGAGGCCATGGAGAAGATAGATGGCATGGATAAGACGTTCGAAACAAAGCTCGATAACAGGTTTAATGAATTGCTCGCGCGTCTTCCACCACCACCACCGGCTGCACCTAACGCACCTCTACAACAACAACAACAACAACGACTACCTCCACATCATGAAACAGCCCTCCGCCGAGCGAGCCGTCTCCCTCTTGCACCTGGCCAAACTGTTGGTGCTGCTGTTGATACTTCTGTGGCTCCTGCTACTGATGCGGAGGAGGATGATTTTGCAGGAGATTACGAGGATGAGGTTGATCAAAATTAGAATTACGTGCCACCACCAGCACAGCAACCACCAGGTCGTCCACATGCAAATAATGGCAATGGTAGGGCTCACCCTCAGGTACGAGATCATGACCATCTCCCTAAACTAAAAATGAATATTCCACCATTTGAGGGTAGATATGTTCGTGATATATATCTTACTTGGTAGTTAGAAACTGAACAACGATTTACATGTTTACAATATCCTGTTTGTGCATTCACTAGTTTGGCATGTGTTTGGTGGTCTAAGCATTGTACATTATATCCTATTCCAGCTACTTGGGCTGCTTTCAAAACTGCTATGCGTACTCGTTGTGTTCCACCATATTATCAACGTGAATTACTTCAAAAAATGCAGCGTTTAAGACAAGGAAAAAATTCTGTAGAAGAATATTATCAGGAATTACAAACTGGTGGTATTGTTGAGGAGAATGAAGATATGCATGCACATTTTATGGGTGGATTAAATAGAGAGATTCAGACCATTCTAGAGTATAAGGAGTATACCAATATCACTCGTTTATTCCATCTTACTTGTAAAGCTGAACGTGAAGTGCAGGATCGACAGGCATTGGCGCGAATTAACTTTTCTGCAGGTCGATCTTCATCATGGATACCATGTGCATCCTCTACTTCCACTACACCAGCACCTCCATCAGGTGCCATCTCCAGCTGTGATACAAGAAAGCAGGCACAACCACCACTATCTGCCAAGAGCACACCTCCCGGGCCTGCGCAGAGTTCTTCTTCTTCCATGGCATCAACAGGGCACACAAGTGATATTATTTGTCGTCGTTGTAAGGGATGAGGACATTTTGCGAGAGAATGCAAATCTCAGCGTGTGATGATTGCTACTGAGGATGGTGGGTATGAGTCCGCTAGTGACTATGATGAGGAGACTTTGGCTCTTATTACACGTGAAGAACACGGTGGAGATGATTCTGATCATGAGACGCAATACATGGCTCCTGAAGATGCTGACAGGTATGAATGTTTAGTTGCTCAACGTGTTTTGAGTGTGCAGGTCACACAAGCTGAGCAAAATCAGAGGCATAATTTGTTCCATACAAAGGGAGTTGTGAAGGAACGTTCTGTTCGCGTCATCATAGATGGAGGGAGCTGCAATAACTTGGCTAGCTTGGAGATGGTGGAGAAGCTATCACTCACCACAAGACCACATCCACATCCTTACTACATCCAATGGTTCAACAACAGTGGCAACGTTAAGGTAACACGTACTGTTCGTGTGCATTTTAGTATCTCTACATATGTTGATTATGTTGATTGTGATGTGGTACCTATGCAAGCATGTTCCTTATTACTTGGTAGACCATGGCAATTTGATAAAAAAATTGTACACCATGGTAGAAACAATCAGTATACTCTTGTTCATAAGGATAAAAATATTACTTTGCTTCCTATGAATCCTGATTCCATTTTGAAAGATGATATTAATAGAGCTAATAAAGCAAAATAGGAGGAAAATAGAAGTGAAAATTAGATTGTGGCAAAAGACTTTGAGCAACAAATGCAGCCTAATAATAAACCATCTAGTGTTGCTTCTGAAATTAAATTGAAAAGTGCATGTTTAATTGCCACCAAATCTGATATTGATGACTTATATTTTAGCAAATCTGTTTGCTATGCTTTTGTCTGCAAAGAGGCATTATTTTCATTCGAGGACATGCCTTCCTCTTTGCCTCCTGCTGTCACTAACATTTTGCAGGAATTCGCTGACGTCTTTCGACAAGACGTGCCACCGGATTTACCACCTATTCAAGGGATTGAGCATCAAATTGACTTAATTCCCGGTGCATCATTACCCAACCGTGCACCATACCGTACCAATCCAGAGGAGACGAAGGAGATTATGCGCCAAGTACAAGAACTGCTTGACAAAGGTTATATACGCGAATCCCTTAGTCCTTGTGTTGTTCCTATCATTTTAGTGCCGAAAAAGGATGGTACGTCACGTATGTGCGTTGATTGTAGAGGCATTAATAATATTACTATTCGTTATCGTCATCCTATTCCTAGGCTAGATGATATGCTTGATGTATTGAGTGGCTCTATAATATTCTCCAAAGTTGATTTGCGTAGTGGATACCATCAAATTCGTACAGGAAGAAGCCTTCACTGTATTGAAAGATAAGTTGACACATGCTCCTTTACTCCAACTTCCTAATTTCAATAAGACTTTTGAGCTTGAATGTGATGCTAGTGGAATTGGATTAGGAGGTGTGTTATTACAAGATGGAAAACCTGTTGCATACTTTTCTGAAAAATTGAGTGGGCCTAGTCTGAACTATTCTACTTATGATAAAGAATTATATGCTCTTGTTCGGACCTTAGAAACATGGCAACATTATTTATGGCCCAAGGAATTTGTTATACATTCTGATCATGAATGTTTGAAACACATTAAAAGTCAAGCAAAATTGAACCGTAGACATGCTAAATGGGTTGAATTCATTGAGACTTTCCCTTACGTCATTAAACACAAGAAGGGTAAAGAAAGTGTTATTGCTGATGCCTTGTCTCGTCGTTATACTATGCTTTCACAACTTGACTTTAAAATATTTGGTTTGGAGACCATCAAAGATCAATATGTTCATGATGCTGAATTTAAAGATGTATTGCAGAATTGTAAGGAAGGGAGAACTTGGAACAAGTTCATTCTTAACGATGGATTTGTGTTTCGTGCTAACAAGCTATGCATTCCAGCTAGCTCCGTTCCTCTTTTGTTGTTGCAGGAGGCGCATGGAGGAGGATTAATGGGACACTTTGGCGTCAAGAAGACGGAGGACGTACTTGCTACACATTTCTTTTGGCCAAAGATGAGACGGGATGTTGAGCGTTTTATTGCTCGATGCACTACATGTCAAAAAGCTAAGTCACGACTCAATCCTCATGGTTTATATATGATTTTGCCTGTACCTAGTGTTCCTTGGGAGGATATATCTATGGACTTTGTTTTAGGTTTACCTCGAACAAAGAAGGGGAGGGATAGCATATTTATTGTCGTGGATAGGTTCTTGAAAATGGCACACTTTATACCATGTCATAAAAGTGATGATGCTGTTAATGTTGCTGATTTGTTCTTTCGTGAAATTATTCGCTTGCATGGTGTGCCAAATACTATTGTTTCAGATCGTGATACTAAATTTCTTAGCCACTTTTGGAGATGTTTATGGGCTAAGTTGGGGACTAAACTGCTTTTTAGTACTACTTGTCACCCCCAAACTGATGGACAAACTGAAGTAGTCAATAGAACGTTGTCTACTATGCTTAGGGCTGTTTTGAAGAATAATAAGAAAATGTGGGAGGAATGCTTGCCTCATATTGAATTTGCTTATAATCGTTCATTGCATTCTACTACTAAGATGTGCCCTTTTGAAGTTGTGTATGGTTTCCTACCTCATGCACCTATTGATTTGTTGCCTCTTCCATCTTTGGAGAAGGTTAATTTTGATGCTAAACAACGTGCTGAATTGATTTTAAAAATGCATGAGTTAACTAAGGAAAATATTGAGCGCATGAATGCTAAATATAAACTTGCTGGAGATAAGGGTAGAAAACATGTTGTGTTTGCACCTGGAGATCTTGTTCGGTTACATTTGCGTAAGGATAGATTTCCTGATTTGCGCAAATCAAAGTTAATGCCACGTGCTGATGGTCCCTTTAAGGTGTTAGAGAAAATAAATGATAATGCATATAAACTTGAGCTACCTGCAGATTTTGGGGTTAGTCCCACTTTTAACATTGCAGATTTGAAGCCTTATTTGGGTGAGGAAGATGAACTTCCGTCGAGGACGACTTCATTTCAAGAAGGGGAGGATGATGAGGACATCAATACAATTGTTACACCCACAACCCCTGCTGCTATACATACTAGACCAATTACTAGAGCTCGTGCACGCCAACTAAATTACCAGGTACTTTCGTTTCTTGGTAATGATTCTAATGTTCATGAGAATATGATGCTGCCTAAATTGGATACATTTGTGTTGCTTACAAATGAAGGGCCTAGCTTGGAGAAGGATGAACATTGGAGCAAGAACAAGCATGGAGATGATGGCATGCGCAAGGGGAACAAAAACGGAGTTACAAGTGATGATTTCAGGACTTTGAAGCCACCATAATGGGTGCATGAAGCCTTGGACGAAATATACAAGATGCCACTTCATAAATTTCGTCCCGAGGTTATTTTAGGTGCTGCGTCACCTTATTATTGGGCCAGGCCCATGTAATTTCGAAATACATAAGTATAGGCTATTTTTAGAGTCCGTATGTGTGGGGAAATTAGAGATAGGGTTGATTTCGGACCCCTCCACCAAGGGCACGAAATTCCCCCCCTCTTCCTCCATATATACAGCCCTTAGGGCATCGTTTAGACTTTGGGTTTTGTTTAGATTAAAAGTTCGCCATAGCTGCAACTTCGCGTACTTCGTTTGTGTTCAACGACCAGACAAAGGCGTCACAGAACCCCACCTTGATCAATAAAGCTTTCATCTTATATTCGCAATATCCAGATTGCAATCTCAGTTTCTTGCTTGTTCTTCGTTTGCTCGCAGGAAACAGACCCTCATGGTCAGGTTGATCGTGCTCCGGCGTGGTCAATAAGCTCTCGGAGTTGGTTTAGCGATTGCTAAGGCGCGACGTCCTCGCACGTTCGTAGTCGGATCGTCAAAATCGACTTCCAACAAAGCGATATCCATCATCTCATCGAAAGACGGGACACCTTAGCCTCTTGGTAATGATTCTAATGTTCATGAGAATATGATGCTGCCTAAATTGGATACATTTGTTTTTGATGAGGACATCAATACAATTGTTACACCCACAACCCCTGCTGCTATACATACTGGACCAATTACTAGAGCTCGTGCACGCCAACTAAATTACCAGGTACTTTCATTTCTTGGT
Organism: Triticum dicoccoides; assembly: GCF_002162155.2. Lineage (NCBI taxonomy): Eukaryota > Viridiplantae > Streptophyta > Magnoliopsida > Poales > Poaceae > Triticum > Triticum dicoccoides. The sequence goes on along the minus strand of NC_041390.1, from coordinate 387,889,049 downwards.
AATGATTCTAATGTTCATGAGAATATGATGCTGCCTAAATTGTATACATTTGTTTTGCTTACAAATGAAGGGCCTAGCTTGGAGAAGGATGAACATTGGAGCAAGAACAAGCATGGAGATGATGGCATGCGCAAGGGGAACAAGAACGGAGTTACAAGTGATGATTTCAGGACTTTGAAGCCACCATAATGGGTGCATGAAGCCTTGGACGAAATATACAAGATGCCACTTCATAAATTTCGTCCCGAGGCTATTTTAGGTGCTGCGTCACCTTATTATTGGGCCAGGCCCATGTAAATTCGAAATACATAAGTATAGGCTATTTTTAGAGTCCGTATGTGTGGGGAAACAAGAGATAGGGTTGATTTCGGACCCCTCCACCAAGGGCCACGAAATTCCCCCCTCTTCCTCCATATATACAGCCCTTAGGGCATCGTTTAGACTTTGGGTTTTGTTTAGATTAAAA
>NC_041390.1:387802088-387887583 GCF_002162155.2 Triticum dicoccoides | reverse complement strand
TTCTCCTTCTTCTTCTCCTTCTTCTTCTTCTTCTTCTTCTTCTTCTTCTTCTTCTTCTTCTTCATCACCGGCGCCTGGTACAGCGCCGGGACCAGCATCCTCATTAGTAGAGGATCGGCTAGGTTTTCGGGGAGTGGAGCCGGACACCGGATCTGCTCCGCCTTCATGATTCAGACCTATTTGAAGATGGACTACTCAATAGTTCTCCTTCGGATGGACGAACCAATTGGTGTTCGGGGTTTTTAGAATTTACCTCGGAGGTTGGATGGTTGTAGTCGAGGCCGGTGTCGTCCGATGACTTTGCCCACGACTTTTGCTTCTTAAAAAGCAGCTTCCAGATCCCCTTATGCATTGTGACGCAGAACCGTTGTAGGGTCCGCGACCCTTCCGGATTGAACTCCCACATCTTGAGGGGCCGCCGCTGGCAGGGAAGTGATCGACGGATCAACATCACTTGAATCACATCAATGAGGGTAATGTCCTTCGCTATCATGCCTTGGACGCTTTTCTGCAGCAGCAACACCTCATTGACCGACCCCCAGTCCGGACCCTTGTCGGTCGAGGATGTGAGCCTTAGCGGGGGTCCGAATCTGAAGGCTGGAGTGGCTGCCCACTTAGGGCCACAAGGTTCTGTGATATAGAACCATTCTCGTTGCCATATCCTGACGGTGTCCACAAAGACTCCCTTTGGCCAGTTGACTTTGGGGAGCTTGCTCACCATGGCGCCACCACAGTCCGCGTGTTGCCCATCGACCACCTTCGACTTCACGTTGAAAATCTTGAGCCATAAGCCAAAGTGTGGAGGGACGCGGAGGAAGGCCTCACACATGACGATGAACATCGAGATGTGGAGGAATGAATTTGGGGCCAGATTGTGAAAATCCAGCCCGTAGTAGAACATGAGACCCCTCACAAACGGGTGGAGGGTGAATCCGAGTCCACGGAGGAAGTGGGGGATGAACACCACCCTCTCGCCGGGCCCCGGAGTTGGGATGGCCTGCACCGGATCGGGAAGCATGTGCTTGATTTCCGCGGTTAGATACCGCGCCTCCCGCAACTCCTTGATGTTCTCCTTCGTGATGGAGGAAGCCATCCACTTGCCATGAGAGCCGGCCATGGTCGGAGGAGTTGAAGAGGCGAGAAAAGCTTGGAACTTGGGCACTGGAGCTCGAGGATGGGGAGGCAGAGAGAGAATGAGGCGTGGGACGGAAGAGTTGGATTCTATCCACTTATATGGATTGTGAATATCAAGTGTCCCCCTCCCTTGAGCCTTAAAACTCGCTTGTTCCCAAGGGGTCGTGCGAACAACACGGTTAGATTACCAAAATTTGTATTGATGAGAATCCCGCAATAAGGGGACACGATCTCTTCTTTGACAAGACGTGTCGATTGAAGTTGCGTATTGAAACGCGAGGCGGGAGGCCCAGAAATGGTTCGAAATGATAGCAGAGCTAAGCGTGACGTTTCGCCGGGAAAAGCTGTCGATGGATATATCTTATTTTAAGTATTATGCCTTTATGGTTGGAGGGTTAAGCTGTTAAATAGATCCGAACATAGTTCTTGTTGATCAACTACTTTAAAGTATTCGGAAGAGGAACCCGCCTTGCAATGCCAAAAACAATCTGCACGCCGGACACATTGTCATTGAAGCCTGGTTTAGGGGCTACTGAGGGAGTCCTGGATGAGGGGGGTCCTCGGGTGTCCGGGCTATGCAACATGGGCCGGACTAATGGGCCGCGAAGATACAAGATAGAAGACTTTCCCCTTGTCCGGATGGGACTCTCCTTTGGATGGATGGCAAGCTTGGCGTTTGGATATGAAGATTCGTTTCTATGTAAACCGACTTTGTACAACCCTAGGCCCCTCGGTGTCTATATAAACCGGAGGGGTTAGTCCATAGGGGCAATCATAATCATACATGCTATACATCTAGGGTTTAGCCATTACGATCTCGTGGTATATCAACTCTTGTAACCCCTATACTCATCAAAATCAATCAAGTAGGACGTAGGGTTTTACCTCCATCAAGAGGGCTCGAACCTGGGTAAACATCGTGTCCCTCGCCTCCTGTTACCCTCGATCCTTAGACACACAGTTCGGGACCCCCTACCCGAGATCTGCCGGTTTTGACAGCGACACCAAGGACCCCGATTCTGATGATAAGAAGCCGGATAAGGGAAAGAATAGTAGCAATACAAGAGCGCAGCAGCATAACCCGACAAGTTAAGGTGGCAATGGTAAGCACAAGGCTGATGGCAGCTTGGATTTTGTTGCTAACACCAACACACAGAATAAGAATCAGCGCCGCAGAGGAAAGCCACCCCTCTCTTTGGAGGGCCAAAATTTAATCTTGAGACGATGATGAATCAGCCCTGCCCAAAGCATGGTACGAACGAAAAGTCGGCCAGTCACCTCTACAAGGATTGCTTCATCATGAAGGAGTATAGAAATTCATTTTTTTCAGAACAATCATGGACCGAACGCCGGCTCAAGTTCCGGCTCTCACGGTCCTGGTTTTGGTGGTGGCGGTTCACATTCCAGTTTTCAGGGCCAGGGCAATCAAGGTGGTTTTAATCAATAGTCTGGTCAAGGGAATCAGCAGCAATAGTCTGGTTATTAGAGTAACCCAAAGCAGTTGAATAGTGGACAGTACCATGTTTTCACCACAAGTTTATGCATGCAGGATCAGAAGCTCCATAAAAGGGCAGTGAACGCAGTTGAGCCAGCGATTCCCCATTACTTGCGATGGTCTGAACACTCTATTCTCTGGAGTCGTGAGGATCACCTGCCCCGGGTTGATAATCCGGGCCATTTGGCTCTGGTGGTGGCACCTCAGGTCGGAGGGTACATATTTACTAAGGTACTCATGGATGGGGGAAACAACGTCTATATTCTGTATTATGAAACTTTTCGTCGCATGAGCTTGACTGACAAAGATCTTAAGTCATCAAACACTCTCTTTCACGGCGTGGTGCCTGGTAAGTCAGCGTATCCAGTGGGAAAAATATATTTGGAAGTCGCCTTTGGATATGATCATGATTCCAGATCTGAGACATTGACTTTTGAGGTGGTCAAAATCAAGAGCCCTTATCATGCTCTGTTTGGGCGGCCGACTTATGCTAAGTTCATGGCAAGACCTTGTTATGTTTATTTGCAACTTAAGATGCCGGGTCACAAGGGCACCATCACGGTGCATGGGAGCCGGAAGATAGCCATGGAGTCCGAAGAAGGTGATGCTGCTTATGCTAAGTCTGTCTGTGCAACAGAGGAGTTGAAATTTTACAAAGATAATGTTGACCCGGCGGATATGACATCTTTAAAGAAACCAACCACAGAGCATGACCCCCTGCTGAAGTTTAAATCAGTTGATGAGCTAGTTGACTTGGTTCCTGGCGATTCATCCAAGAAGTTCAGTATCAGTGCTAATCTGGATCAGAAATAGGAAAGCATGCTCATCGAGTTCATCCGTGAGAACCGGGACATCTTTGTATGGAAACCTTCAGACATGCCAGGTGTAACAAGGGAACTCGCTGAGCACACTCTCAATATTGATCCAAAGTTCAAACCCGTCAAGCAATTCCTTCGCTGTTTCAATGAAGAGAGGCGCAAGGCCATTGGTGAAGAAGTGGCCCGGCTCTTGGCGACTGGGTTTACTGTTGAAGTTTTTCATCCTGAGTGGTTGGCTAACCCGGTGCTGGTACTTAAGAAAAACGGTACTTGGCGCATGTGTATGGATTATACAGATCTTAACAAGGCTTGCCCTGCTGATCCTTTTGCTCTCCCCCGTATCGGTCAGATTATTGATGCTACGGCGGGTTGTGAGCGTTTGAGTTTTTTGGATGCTTATTCTGGATATCATCAGATCAAGATGGCAGTTAAGGACCAAGAGAACACAACCTTCATCACTCCTTTTGGAGCCTTCTGTTATATGTCTATGCCTTTTGGGCTCAAGAGTGCCTAGGCGACTTACCAACGGTGTGTACAAAATTGCCTCCATCATCAGATTGGGCGCAATGTTCATGCTTATGTGGATGATATTCTGGTGAAATCCAGGAAGAGGGAAACCTTGATAGATGATTTGAAAGTGACCTTCGACAATCTCCGGGTCTACAAGATGTCACATCCCTAGTTCTGGTATGATCTAGGCTTTCTTTGTGCATCATGTTTAAGTTTCAAATGAAATTGAAATGGGGAATGTTTCAAACCCTAGCACCAAAGCAAATTCAAATAGATTCAATTTAAAAATGGAATTTCAATGATCCCAAAATGCTTTTCAAAAATGTTCATGGTCTTTGGAAAATGTTGGAAACAACAACCAGAGGTGATGCACATTTTTGCTAAACATTTTGGATTTTTGAATGAACCCATATGTATTTGAATTGGAGCTGTTTAAATAATATAAATATTTTAAAGGCTCCAAAAATGTTGGAAATTGGTGAGGGCCTCTGGTATATTATAACTAGTGGTCACAAGGAATCTCAACATTTTTAGAATTGTGCTAGTATTTATTTTAAGTCAAAAACAAATGTCAGAAATAGAAAAGAAAACAAAAAATGGGAAAACTTCCTTGGGCCACTTACCTGAGGCCTAGCACTGTGCGGCCCAGCTGGCCCTGCCAGTCGTCGTCTCCACCGCGCCAGGAGGACGCCGAGCACGCGCTCGCCGCACGCGGCCACGCGCCCGGCCACCTCCTGCCTCCCTACTTGCTCCGCGACCCCTTGCAGCGTCGCCACGCACCCCCAGGCCCCTCTCACTCTCCCTCGCCCTCATCCTCTCCTCTGTCACCCTCTCCCGCGACAGCCGAAGCGCTACCGTCGCCGCAGCTCACCGCCGACGCACTCCCCGCCGTCCCTTCGCTCCTCCGTCGTGTCCACGCGCTCCGCCGCTGTGGGCTATGCCTCCTCGTCGAGACGCACGGTGCTGGACGCCCTGGAACGCCGCCATCGCCATCGTCATCCACCTTGGGCTCCGCCGTCCACCATTGTCGATTCACCGTCACCAGGTCTCCCCCGAGCCCGCTGTGATGCTTCGCGTGATCGCCGTGAGCATCTCCCTGTTTCCCCTCTCTTCTCCCCTCGTTCCCGCGTCGTAGCCGTTGTTTCCACCCCAGCCGAAGCCATCGCCACCGCAGCCCCTCGCCGTCATGGCCACAGCCGCCGTAGCTCACAGCCGAGCTCACCTTTGCACTCAGTGCACTCCGGCGAGTCGAGCAGACCCGCTCGCAGCTCCTGCCGTGCCCCACAACACCCCGCGCGCACCTGGCCAAACTCCGGCCGCCGCACTCATCGTCGCCGGCGCCACTCCGGCCACTCCCTGGCCGCGGTATCACCACGGTTGTATGTGGACAAGTGTCCGCACCCCGTAGCTGCGCTCCGCGCGTCAAATGATGCTCTGTAGGCAAATCCCGCAGCGCACCGCCGCGTCTGGACTCGCCGGCGGCTAAACACCGGCGACCGCTGACCCGTTGACCGGTGTGGGTTGACCCCACTGCCCGATTTGACCTCTCCCTCTCTCTCACTGACATGCAGGCCCCGCCCAACTAATTACTCTAGTTAGCACTAATTAACTAGTTAGGTTAGTTACTTCAGTCACTGACTAGTGGGCCCTGCCCAGTTAGTTAGGGCTAACTAACTTAGTTAGTTGACTGGGTCACTGACCAGTGGGACCCACCGGTCAGGTTTGACCTGGTGCGCCCCATTTGACTCGCTGACGTCATACCACTGTCATGCTGACGCAATTATTCATTTTCTGGTTTTAAAATAAATTAGGAAAATCCAGAAAATGATATGAACTTCTGAAATTCATAGAAATTCAACCGTAGCTCAGAATGAAATAATTTATATATGAAAAATGATCATAAAAAATGCAAGGAATCCATTTATGCCAGTTACATGCATGAAAAACCAACTTATACATGATGTATAAGTGAAAACATAATATGGACATTTTAAATGCTTCATTTTGAATTTGCATTTGAATCTTTGATTCAAATGGGCTTCAACCAACTTGGTAGCATCTTGCATTAGCCCAAACACTAGCATTTGCACATGTCACGTTCATGCATCATATTGTTGCATTTGTTTGTGTATTGATCACCGGCACCGTTTCTTCTCGATAGGTTCCACTCCGGAAGGTGTTCCTGAGTACTTGTCAGAGGAGCAGTGCCCCTTCGTTGACCTATCAGGCAAGCAATCCCCCTTGAGCATTTCGATAAAATCCCACTCTCTCACTCCTGCTCTTTATACTACATTAGGACAACAACGATTCAACTGCTACTTTCTGCTGCGGTAGTTGAACCCATTCCTCTGCATGACCTATCATTGCCACAATAAATAGTTGAAACCCACTAGCATGAGTAGGAGTTGATTGAGCCTTGATGTGCCTACTCATCCATGATTGTTTTCTTTATGCCAGCTATGCTTAGAGTTGTGTCAGGTCTAATTCAACGGGAATGAATCAGAGTGGTGAACATGTCCTATCGATAAAGGCTAAGTGTGTGAACGTGTTTTGGTAAAGGTAGCGGTGAGAGGCCATGTAGGAGTACATGGTGGGTTGTCTCATTGGAACCGTCCCTAAGCACTGAGTTCTGTGTATGTTATCCAAGTCCAGTTACTACCACACATTGGGTTCCGGTTATCCGGCCCCTCTCGGCTTATTAATCTACGTGATCTTTGTCTAGGAGTTGCAACTAGTTTCTAGGTAGTGCTAGTTGTCTACCAAGTGGTGTCCGACGGGACGGGCTTGGGACAGACTAGGCACTATGGCATGGTGTACCAAGTGCCACCTGGATGGTGGGCTTGGGAACCCTGCACACATCGTTTGGGGCCGTACTGGAGACTTCGGCCGGAACTCCTTGCGGATGGAACTCAAATAGGTGATAAACCTGGATGAGAGACTTGTGTGGTTAGTCAGGTCATGGCCGACACCCTCGCCCGACTTCCGCTTAAAGCTTGCCAAGGTACATGACATGTACAGGGCGATAAGTGGCGAGAGCGTGTGTGAAGAAGTACACCCCTGCAAGGTTAAAATTATCTATTCGAATAGCCGTTTTCCTCGGATATGGAAACTTGGAGGACTTATGTAGTACATAGACAACTTGAAGTCGATACTCTAAAATACGCAAGATAAGCGTGAGTGCTATGGATGGCCTTCTCGTGGGGAGACCGGAACGGATCCATAGTGGAGTTTTGATATGGTGAATATGTGGACTCATGTGCGTGTTCTCATCTCAAAGAAGTTTCTGATACTCGTAGTATAGGTTAGCCACTGAGTCAAAGATGGCTTGCTGCTGTTAAAACTCCACCCCCCCCTTTGTTGATAATGTTGCATATGTAGATAGTTCTGATGTAAGACTTGCTGAGTACCTTCGTACTCACGTTTTCTTATTTATGTTTTGCAGTTGGTTACACTAGTGACTTTGACGAGTAGCTTGTATCCCAGCTACAATCTTGTACCCTTGGGTGGGTCTTGTAGATAGTCAGGCTTCTCAGCCTTTTTCTTTTGTAGTTGTCTGTACTCAGACATGTAATGCTTCCGTTGCTTGTATGCTCTGCATGATGGATCATGAGGCCCCTGTTTGTATTGAATGCTATGTGGCTCTTCTGGGCCTTTATCTATATGAGTTTGAGTTATGTTGTGATGCCATGTTGTACATCACATACTTGCATGTTATGCGTACGTGTAACGTGTATTGCTATGTGTGGGATCCAACAATCTAGTTGTTTATCCTTGGTAGCCTCTCTTATGGGGAAATGTAGTCTAGTGCTTCCACTGAGCCTTGGTAGTCCGCTACAGCCCGGTTTACCTGAGTCCTGTTAGCCTAGCACTACTGCTCCGGAACACTTAGACATGCCGACATGTGATTCACTTCGTTCCTATATCTGTCCATTCGGAAAATGTCATGCGGAGACATCCGGAGTCCTGTTAGCCTGCTACAGCCCGGGTTCCGAGAGTCATGTTAGCCCAGTTGCTACAGCCCGGATTCAAACGCTGTTGACCGACATGCTCGAGGTTGATTCATGTATGCCTGTCCCTGTAAGTTAGTGCCACTTTGGGTTCACAACTAGTCATGTCGGCCCCGGTTCTCTGTCATATGGATGCTAGCGACACTATCATATACTTGAGCCAAAAGGCGCAAACGGTCCCGGGCCAGGTAAGGTGGCACCCGTGGGGATACCGTGCGTGAGGCCACAAAGTGATATGATGTGTTACATGCTAGATCGGCGTCACTTAGGATCAGGGTCCCGATAGCGTTGGTATCAGAGCTTGACTGACTGTAGGATTACCAAGCTAAACTGGTCGAAGTTGAGTCTAGAAATTCTTTAGTTATATAAGGGAATTGATCGTGGAAGGGAACGTAAGGCTCTTTTTACTCCTTCACCTCATGTCATTCTTTCTGAGTCAGCCTCTTCTTTTCTACGAGGGTTAAGGATTAGGCTTCTCCTCTATCTCTCAGGATGACGTGTTACTAAACTATAAAGTCTTAGGATTGTTGGGTTTGTGTCTCCGTACAGTTCTACTACTTTCGTGTGTCATCAGTTTGACCCAGAACCTTGATATTATGATGGTGAGTGATTATGCTATTCATTTGATGAATGCCTCAAAATCCTTTTTGAGCATTTACAGCCGTTATGCTGCCGAAATTGTCCTAGGATTTCAGGAGTTTCCAATGCTTTTGCATTACATTCCGCATCCTTATGTCGATGCAAATTCCATCCTTGTTTCCTTGGTTTCTGTGCCAGGATGCCGTCTGCTAACCGAGGTTTAGTTGCTCATAGCAAGAACCATGGAGATGGTAGGGATGAGGATCCTCCTGACCAGGCTTTGATGGCAGAGTTCTTGTTAGCATCCGAGAGGAACAAGCGTGAGACTAACCGCTTGCTAGCACAGATTGAGCAGAACACCGCACATCAGCGTAAGAAGTTGGTTTACATCACCGACTTCATTGGCCTGAAACCACCCACCTTCCATCATTCCATTGAGCCATTTGATGTAGATGACTGGCTCCGTAGCATCACTCTTAAGCTGTGTTCTGCGAACGTGGCTGAAGGTGACAAGGTCACCTATGCTACCTATCACCTGGAAGGTCCTGCTAGTATTTGCTGGCAGATCTCTGAGGCTATGCTTCCAGCTGGCCAGATTCCTACCTGGAGGAATTTCATCGAGGCTTTTCGTGAGCACCACATTCCTCAGGCTCTCATTGACCGCAAGAGGGAAGATTTCTATAGTTTTACCTAGGGTAAGCTGCCTGTTGTTGCTTACAGTAGAGAGTTTGGAAACCTCGCCCGCTATGCTACAAAAGAAGTGTCCACGGACGCCAAGAAGCAGGCTAGATTCCGGAAGGGTCTCAACCCCAAGCTGCGTCGTGATCTCCACCTGCACCATTATGATACATTCCAGGCTCTTGTGAACAAGGCCATCAATGCAGAGACAACTCAGCTCACTTACGAGGAGTCTCGTAAGCACAACCGTGATCTGGGTTCTTCCTCCCGCTCGGGCTCTCAGAAGCGACGAATTTGGATTTCGAACTCAGCTCTTCCACCTCGATATGCACCGAGGCCATCCGATGTGGCGCCTCACCCAGCTTAGCAACATGCTCCACCCAGGCCTATTAGTGGACCACTTGTCAAAGTAGGTACACGTCCTACCTCAGGAACTTGCTTCACCTGCAGAGAACCAGGACACTATGCACATGACTGCCCTCAGTCCAGTTATACTCCACCCTAGTCTGAGAGGTCTGTTGGCCGTGAAAATCCATCAGGTAAGATGATCAGTACCAAGCCAGCCACCACTGAACGAGCATGTGTGCACCACGTCTCAGCTACAGAAGCTCAAGATGATCCCGATGTCGTACTGGGTACGCTTCTTGTCAATTGTCACCCAGCTTCAGTTCTGTTCGATACTGGAGCATCTCACTCCTTCATATCCGAAGGTTATGCTTGGTTGCACGACATGTCATTTTGTGATATGCCAACTCCACTAATAATCCAGACTCCTGGTTCCAAATGGCAAACCTCCAAGGTAAGCCATGGTAATGAAATCCTTGTTGACAGATTGGTATTTCTTGCTTCTTTGATATCTCTCAAGTCTTCAGATATTAACATCATCTTGGGCATGGACTGGATGACAACTCATCATGCCAAGATCGATTGTTACATTAGATCTGTTCAACTTACACATCCATCTGGCAAAATAGTCACTGTCTCCACTAGAGTTGCAAGGCATCAACTCTATTCTCTTAATGCCAGCCCTCTTCCAGACCTTGAAGATATTCCGGTAGTCCGTGACTTCCCGGATGTCTTTCCAGAAGAACTTCCAGGTGTCCCACCTGATAGAGATGTAGAGTTTGTCATAGAACTTATCATAGGAACTATTTCAATCTCTAGGAGACCATACAAGATGTCACCTTTGGAGTTAGCCGAGCTTAAGAAACAACTTGATGAGTCCTTGCAAAAGGGTTTCATCCGTCCCAGTACTTATCCTTGGTATTGTCCTATCTTCTTCGTCAAGAAGAAGGATGGTACGGATCGGATGGTTGTAGATTATCGTCCCGTTAATTTGGTCATGATAAAGAACAAGTATCCGCTCCCCAGGATCAACGACCTGTATGATCAGCTTGCTGGATCCTCATTCTTTTCTAAGATGGATTTGAGGTTAGGCTACCACCAAATCAAAATCAGAAACGGGGACATCCCCAAAACGGCCTTTGTCACTCGTTATGGTCAATACGAGTACACCGTGATGTCTTTCAGTCTAACCAATGCTCCGGGTACTTTCTCCCGCTTGATGAACTCGATCTTTATGGAGTACTTACATAAGTTCGTCGTAGTTTACCTCGATGATATTCTTATTTACTCAAAGAACGAAGAAGAGCATGCCCAACATCTTAGACTTGTGTTAGAAAAACCCAGAGAGCACCGCCTTTATGCCAAGTTCTCCAAGTGTGGATTTTGGTTGCCAGAAGTGACCTATCTATGCCACGTGATCTCTAGTAAGGGCATTGCTGTCAATCCCGAGAGAGTTAAAGCCGTTCTCGATTGGACTCCACCCGAAACGGTCAAACAAGTTAGGAGTTTCCTTGGTCTAGCCAGTTATTGTCGCCGCTTCGTTGAAAACTTCTCCAAAGTGGCCAAACCCCTCACGGAACTTCTCAAGAAAGATAAAAGGTTTGAGTGGACCCCACAGTGTGAGCATAGTTTTCAGGAACTAAAAAGGCGCCTGACTTCTGCGCCCATACTCGTGCCACCGGATTTCACTAAAGACTTTGTTATCTATTGCGACGCTTCGCGTCAAGGACTAGGTTGCATTCTTATGCAGGATCGTCATGTGATTGCCTATGCATGTCAACAGTTGCATCCACATGAGGAAAATTATCCTACACATGATCTAGAGCTTGCAGCCATAGTCTATGCACTTAGGACTTGGCGACATTACCTTCTTGGTAACCGTTGTGAAATCTACACTGGCCATCAGAGTCTCAAGTATATCTTCACCCAACCGGATCTGAATCTCAGACAGAGATGTTGCTTGGAGTTATTCTCGGATTACGACTTAGGAATCACCTACACCCCAGGCAAAGCCAATGTCATGGCTGATGCTTTAAGTTGTAAATCCTATTACAACAACCTCATGTTGCAACAATGTCAACCACCCCTCCGTGAGGAATTCTGTAAGATTAACCTTCACATAGCTCCTCATGGTTCCCTTTATACCTTGGTGGCGAAACCTACCCTTATGGATCAGATCATAGAGGCTCAGAAGCATGATACGGGAATCTCTCGGATCAAGAAAAATATTTCCAAGGGAGTTGCTGGTTGTTTCTCTATGGATGAACGAGGTGTTGTTTACTTTGGAAACCGTTTGGTGGTTCCCAAATGTCAACAGATGCAGCAACTGATCCTTAAGGAGGCCCATGAATCTCCTCTCATGATTCATCCCGGTAGTACAAAGATGTATCAGGACCTACGCCAGAGGTTCTGGTGGACTAGGATGAAGAGAGAAATCGCTCAGTATATTGCCAATTGTGACGCTTGTCGTCGCGTTAAGGCAGAGCATCAAAGACCTACTGGCACCCTTCAACCTTTAGCTATTCCCGAGTGGAAATGGGACAAAGTTGGTATGGACTTCATCACCGGCTTTCCCAGGACCAAGAAAGGAAATAATGCTATCTTCGTAGTCATTGATCGTCCTTCCAAAGTGGCTCACTTCCTACCTGTTCGAGAGAGTATCACTGCTAGTCAGCTCGCTGACTTATATATCTCCTGAATAGTGTCACTTCACGGTGCCCCACTAGAGATCAATTCAGACCGTGGCAGTCTTTTCACCTCTCATTTCTGGGAAAGTTTCCAGAATGCCATGGGAACCCATCTTTCTTTCAGTACCATTTTCCACCCTCAGTCAAGTGGTCAGGTGGAAAGGGTCAACCAAATTCTCGAAGACATGCTTAGAGCTTGTGTTATCTCATTCGGAATGGATTGGGAGAAGTGTCTTTCTTTCACCGAGTTTGCTTATAACAATAGCTATCAATCCAGTCTTAAGAAAGCTCCTTTTGAGATTCTCTATGGACGAAGATGTCGAACACCTTTGAACTGGTCAGAAACCGGTTAAAGATAATTCTTTGGACCGGATATGATCCAGGAGGTAGAAGAGCAAGTTCGCATCATTCGTGAGAATTTGAAAACAGCCCAATCTCGTCAAAAGAGCCAGTACGCCCGTCATCATAAGGAAGTGGCTTATGAAGTTGGCGACAAGGCTTACCTTCGGGTTACTCCTTTGAAGGGTACCCATCGTTTCAGTATCAAGGGCAAGTTGGCTTCTCGTTACATTGGTCCTTTTCGCATTCTCGCTAAATGAGGAGAGGTTGCCTATCGGTTGGAACTACCCCGACATCTTTCTCGAGTTCATGATGTCTTCCATGCCTCTCAACTCAGGGGTTGCTTCTCGGATCCCATCCGCGGAGTGGACCACAAAATGCTTGATCTCCAAGATAACCTTACATATCGAGAGTACCCTGTACACACTGTTGATCAAGCAGAGCGTGTCACTCGATGTCATAACATCAAGTTTCTCAAGGTTCAGTGGTCTGATCATTCTGAGAGAGAAGCTACCTGGGAGAGAGAAGATCATCTTCGACTTGAGTACCCCACTTTCTTTCCGCTGACTCCTGAATCTCGGGACGAGATTCTTTCGAGTGGGGGCGAGTTGTCACATCCCTAGTTCTGGTATGATCTAGGCTTGCTCTGTGCATCATGTTTAAGTTTCAAATGAAATTGAAATGCGGAATGTTTCAAACCCTAGCACCAAAGAAAATTCAAATAGATTCAATTTAAAAATGGAATTTCAATGAACCCAAAAGCTTTTCAAAAATGTTCATGGTCTTTGGAAAATGTTGGAAACAACAACCAGAGGTGATGCACATTTTTGCTAAACATTTTGGATTTTTGAATGAACCCATATGTATTTGAATTGGAGCTGTTTAAATAATATAAATATTTTAAAGGCTCCAAAAATGTTGGAAATTGGTGAGGGCCTCTGGTATATTATAACTAGTGGTCACAAGGAATCTCAACATTTTTAGAATTGTGCTAGTATTTATTTTAAGTCAAAAACAACTGTCAGAAATAGAAAAGAAAACAAAAAAGGGAAAACTTACCTGGGCCACTTACATGAGGCTTGGCACTGTGCGGCCCAGCTGGCCGGCCCAGCCAGCTGGCCCTGCCAGTCGTTGTCTCCACCGCGCCAGGAGGACGCCGAGCACGTGCTCGCCGCACGCGGCCACGCGCCCGGCCACCTCCTGCCTCCCTACTTGCTCCACGACCCCTTGCAGCGTCGCCACACACCCCCCAGGCCCCTCTCACTCTCGCTCGCCCTCATCCTCTCCTCTGTCACCCTCTCCCGCGACAGCCGAAGCGCTGTCGTCGCTGCAGCTCACCGCCAACGCACTCCCCGCTGTCCCCTCGCCCGTGTCCACGCGCTCCGCCGTTGTGGGATACGCCTCCTCGTCGAGACGCACGACGCCGGACGCCCTGGAACGCCGCCATCGCCATCGTCTTCCACCTCGGGCTCCGCCGTCCACCACCATCGATTCGCCGTCACCAGGTCTTCCCCGAGCCCGCTGTGCTGCTTCGCGTGATCATCGTGAGCATCTCCCCATTTTCCCCTCTCTTCTCCCCCTTGTTCCCGCGTCGTAGCCATTGTTTCCACCCCGGCCGAAGACATCGCCGCCACAGCCCCTTGCCGTCGTGGCCACAGCCGCCGAAGCTCGCAGCCGAGCTCGCCTTTGCACTCAGTGCACTCCGGTGAGTCGAGCGGACCCGCTCGCAGCTCCTGCCGTGCCCCACAACACCCCGCACGCACCTAGCCGAACTCCGGCCGCCGCACTCCTCGTCGTCGGCGCCACTGCGACCACTCCCCGGCCGCGCCACCACCATGGTTGGATGCGGACAAGCGTTCGCATCCCGTAGCTGCGCTCCGTGCACCAAACGGTGCTCTGTAGGCAAATCCCGCAGGGCACCGCCGCGTCTGGACTCGCCGGTGGCTAAACACCGGCGACCGCTGACCCGTTGACCGGCGTGGGTTGACCCCACTACCCGATTTGACCTCTCCCTCTCTCTCACTGACTTGCGGGTCCCGCCTGACTAATTACTCTAGTTAGCACTAATTAACTAGTTAGGTTAGTTACTTCAGTCACTGACTAGTGGGCCCTGCCTAGTTAGTTAGGGCTAACTAACTTAGTTAGTTGACTGGGTCACTGACCAGTGGGACCCACCGGTCAGGTTTGACCTGGTCAGCCCCGTTTGACTCGCTGACGTCATACCACTGTCATGCTGACGCAATTATTCATTTTCTGGTATTAAAATAAATTAGGAAAATCGAGAAAATGATATAAACTTCTAAAATTCATAGAAATTCAACCGTAGCTCAGAATAAAATAATTTATATATGAAAAATGATCAGAAAAATGCAAGGAATCCATTTATGCCAGTTACATGCATGAAAAACCAACTTATACATGTTGTATGAGTGAAAACATAATATGGGCATTTTAAATGCTTCATTTTGAATTTGAATTTGAATCTTTGATTCAAATGGGCTTCAACGAACTTGGTAGCATCTTGCATTAGCCCAAACACTAGCATTTGCACATGTCATGTTCATGCATCATATTGTTGCATTTGTTTGTGTATTGATCACCGGCACCGTTTCTTCTCGATAGGTTCCACTCCGGAAGGTGTTCCCGAGTACCTGTCAGAGGAGCAGTGCCCCTTCGTTGATCTATCAGGCAAGCAATCCCACTTGGGCATTTCGATAAAATCCCACTCTCTCGCTCCTGCTCCTTATACTACATTAGGACAACAACGATTAAACTGCTACTTTCTACTGTGGTAGTTGAACCCATTCCTCTGCATGACATGTCATTGCCACAGTAAATAGTTTAAACCCACTAGCATGAGTAGGAGTTGCTTGAGCCTTGATGTGCCTACTCATTCATGCTTGTTTTCTTTATGCCTGCTATGCTTAGAGTTGTGTCAGGTCTGATTCATCGGGAATGAATCGGAGTGGTGAACATGTCCTACCGATAAAGGCTAAGTGTGTGAACACGTTTTGGTAAAGGTAGCGATGAGAGGCCATGTAGGAGTACATGGTGGGTTATCTCATTGGAACCGTCCCTAAGCACTGAGTTCTGTGTATGTTATCCAAGTCCAGTTACTACCACACATCGGGTTCCGGTTATCCGGCCCCTCTCGGCTTATTATTCTACTTGATCTCTGTCCAGGAGTTGCAACTAGTTTATGGCGTTTGTAGGTAGTGCTAGTTGTCTACCAGGTGGTGTCCGACGGGACGGGCTTGGGACAGACTAGGCACCATGGCACGGTGTACCAAGTGGCACCCGGATGGTGGGCTTGGGAACCATGCACACATCGTTTGGGGCCGTATTGGAGACTTCGATCGGAACTCCTTGCGTATGTAACTCGAATAGGCGATAAACCTGGACGAGAAACTTGTGTGGTTAGTCAGGTCATGGCCGACACCCTCGCCCGGCTTCTGCTTGAAGGTTGCTGAGGTACATGACGTGTACAGGGCGATAAGTGGCGAGAGCATGTGTGAAGAAGTACACCCCTGTAGGGTTAAAATTATCTATTCAAATAGCCGTTTTACTCGGATATGGAAACTTGGAGGAGTTATGTAGTACATAGACAACTTGAAGTGGATACTCTAAAATACGCAAGATAAGCGTGAGTGCTATGGATGGCCTTCTCGTGGGGAGACGGGAATAGATCCATAGTGGAGTTTTGATATGGTGAATATGTGGACTCGTGTGCGTCTTCTCACCTCAAAGAAGTTTCTGATACTCGTAGTATAGGTTAGCCATTGAGTCAAAGCTGGCTTGCTGTTGTTAAAACTCCACCACCCCCTTTGTTGATTATGTTGCATATGTAGATAGTTCTGATGTAATACTTGCTGAGTACCTTCGTAATCACGTTTGCTTATTTATGTTTTGTAGTTGGTTACACTAGTGACTTCGATGAGTAGCTTGTATCCCAGCTACGATCTTGTACCCTTCGGAGGGTCTTGTAGATAGTCAGGCTTCTCAGCCTTTTTCTTTTGTAGTTGTCTGTACTCAGACATGTAATGCTTCAGTTGCTTGTATGCTCTCAATGATGGGTCGTGAGACCCCTGTTTGTATTGAATGCTATGTGGCTCTTCTGGGCCTTTATCTATATGAGTTTGAGTTATGTTGTGATGCCATGTCGTACAGCACATACTTGCATGTTATGCGTACGTGTAACGTGTATTGCTACGTGTGGGATCCGACAATCTAGTTGTTTATCCTTGGTAGCCTCTCTTATGGGGAAATGTAGTCTAGTCACTAGTGCAGAACCAGGCTATAGCTCCGGTTCGTAAGGCCCTTTAGTGCCGGTTCGGTAACCGGCACTAAAGTGTGGGGACTAAAGCCCCCCCTTAGTACCGGTTCTGCACGAACTGGCGCTAAAGGGCAACCACGTGGCACGAGCCAGCTCCGGGGGCGCGTAGGACATTAGTTCCGGTTGGTAACACCAACCGGTATTAAAAGGTTGGGGGGTTTTGGGTTTATGATTTATTTTTCATTTAATTTTGTGTTTTCCATTTAATTATTTTTCGTTTGCTGGTATTTTATGATACAGCATATTGTACACGTTATGCATATATATAAATAGAATTTCGAGTAGAACCGATCATATATATATATATATATATATATATATATATATATATATATATATATATATATCATCGAATGTCTCACAACCACCATTAATTCACACATACACACATGTTATATATATACAATTAGCTAGCTATATACAATTCCTCCTAATTGGTGCCTTCGGAGCCAGTGGCATTAGCCTAATTGGTGCCTTCGGAGCACGATGACAATTGGAAGTGGTTCATGGGGGAGGTAGCGAGTAATAGTATTCTCCGTTCGTATCTATGACCTGGTCGATCAAAAATCCCGCTATTTCCTCTTGAATTGCTTGTATGCGCTCCATTGGTAGGAGCTTGTCCCGCACCTCTCTGAACTGTTAAGTAGGAGATCAATATGCATGTGTATTAGTTGTGTGACTAGATATCGATAATGGTGTAAAAATTGTGAATAGTGTTCTGACAAACGTACCCAGTCCTGTCTTTGAGATCTGCTCCTTTCGGACGCCATCATGCGAATGTTCTCGCAAACGTAGTATCCACACAGATTATTCCCCGGCGCCTGCTTTAGGTCCTTTACGAGAATGGAATTTGATCAGATAATAATTAATCAAGCATGATAATTAAAGAGATGGTAGCTAGCTAGCTAGTACTACTTAATTACTTACCTTGGGTCGATACCATTTCAGGTTTCGTTTCCATTGGCCTGGAGTGACGCTGATGAATTTTGCCCAAGCCCTGCCCGCCGACAAAGAAAATGAATAAAGGGGTTATTAAATAGTTATTATCAGGAAATGACGAACTAATTAAATAGGCCGAGATATAGTTAATAATTATTGAAATTACATGTTTACTATCCCCTTCACGATGGTGTAGTCACTTTGTTTCTTAAGTAGTGAGTCCAGTACTTCAACCGTTCCTTCATCAACTTTAATGATTAACAAGATCCAGTGAAAACTGCATGCACACACGTTTGCATGTCTTAATTAAGCGGGCATATATATGTAAGCAAAAACATGTAGCTAGCTAGTAAGCAAAAAACAGAATTTGTAGTACAAGACAGTGTGACTAACAGGAAGTTGTAAGGAAGTAGTATATCTTCATTGTATTTGAGGCACTTGAAGAACTCTAGCATGCTTTCCTCTACACTTGCTTGATAATATGTATCTAATTTCCATATGTATTCATTAATGGTATTTGGGTCAATGAACCCAATGCCATAGCGTGCACCTTTTTTCATTTCATACATCTTCATCCTGCATAATACCATGGAAAAGAATATAGTGAGGATAATTACAGGTAATGATTGATCGAAATGATCACTTCAGCTAGCTTGAGACTTAAAATACAGAAAGAAATCACTTACATACAATAGCAACTGACGATAGATTTGTCGAGTGCGTCTTGATTGTATAACAGAAATAGTTCTGAATACTCAACGGACACAGCTTTCTCATGGAAGTAATGATCCTTCTTGACATTCACCATGAGGGACTCTCGATTGGAAATCTTGGTAATGTTCATGTACCATTGATGCAATTCATACATTCTCGTTGGGAGCTTCTTGACCTCGCCTGGCTCGACCAAAGGTTGGCCCCGGACATATTTCCGTTTTATTTCCTCCTCTCTAAGCGGAGACATGGGCTCGATATCGAGGAGTTGTCCAAGAGTGATCATGAGCCTTTTAGCCTGCTCAATATGCTCCTCGGTTATTACCACATCGCCCAGCACGGGAACGTTAACGGTTTGCCCACAATAATATTGGGCGTGCGTACTCTTATGTGTTGTTGGCACAACAAGTGGGGGGATTGATTACGCCGCCTGTTCTCCCAGCTGGGGAACGGTTTTACCGCTCCTTTTGCCAGCTGATTTGCTCGAGCTCGAGCTCGCCTCATTCTGTAGACGTGCTCAATTTAACTTCCTAAGGTGGTGCTCATAGTCTGTGTCAACAGGCTTGGGAGCTGGTGCTCTAGCCATATGAATGAAGTGGTCAATCTTTTCCTTAGGCACTTTCTCCCTTGGCGGCGGTGGCGGTTTCGGTGCAAAATGGGCTTCCACATGAGCCTTCACTATGGCCATGTTTTCCTCCTCGGACATGTCGTAAGGCCTCTGCGGAGGAGGCGCGAGGCTTGGACCATATTGAAATCTCTTGCCTCCGCCTGTACCTCCCATACTACCTTGACTTGTACCGCTACGCACCATAGCTATGGCGGCTCTCTTCCGTGATTGCTGAGGCGGCGGAGATGGCTAACGTGGCTGAGTTGGAGGAGGATGAGTGGCCTGAAGTTGTGCCGGACTTGGAGGAGGAGTGGCCTGAAGTTGTGCTGGACTTGGAGGAGGAGTGGTCTGACGCAGTGTTGAACTTGGAGGAGGAGTGGCCTGACGCTTTGTCAGACTTGGAGGAGGAGGAGTGCCCTGACGCGTTGCTGGACTTGGAGGAGCGGGAGTCTGCTGACTCGGTGGCGGACTTCGACGAGGAGTCGGCTGACGCGGTGTCGGTGGCCTTCGAAAGATGATGCAATCCTTTCTTCATAGGATGATACGATGTTTGGCCTCTCCCAGTGTGTGCTCCTCGTCACCTCCAGGAATGTCAAGCTCTAGCCCCGAATATTGGTCCACCACGTCATCAACCAAGACACGAGCATAGCCCGCTGGAATCGGGTTGCAATGGAAGGTTGCCTCGGGGGGATTTGTAAAAGCAACAACGTCCGCCACCTTCATGGATATGTTCTTCATTTTGAAGTGTAGAGTTAGTGTTCTCCATGATGTCATCCACGGGGTAGCTATCCAGCAATGCGTCGCCCGGGGCGGAACCCACGCTGCTTCTCGGCATGGATGGGACGGTGCTATCCAATGCTGGATCATCCGCCACCTGCTGCCGCTGTTGAGTCCCCCATTGCTGGCTAAGTGATTCGATCTGCTCCTGCTGCCGCTGTAATTTGACTGCCAAGTCCACGTGCGCTGATTATAGGCCTTGAAGGCGTTCATAGTCCTGCTTCCTCTGCTCCTCCTCCATCTTCCTCTTCTTCTCCTCCGCAATCTTCCTTCTCGCATGTTTTCTGTAGTCAGCGTTCCAGTCCAAAAACCCCTCATACCATGGAATAACGCCCTTGCCTCGTGTTCTTCCCGGGTGTTCAGGATTTCCCTGGGCACGCGTAAGCTCGTCGTTCTCTCTGTTGGGCTCGAACACCCCCGATCGAGCCTCTTCTATTGCAACAAGTATCTTATCTTTGGCTCCGTTCAGACATGCCTTCTTCAAAACTAAGCCTGTCTTCGGGTCCAACTCCCCCCATGCGCATAGAACCAAGTCCTGCACCTGGGGGGCCATCTCAATGTAACTGGAGTGACACCTGCATCCTCCATCTCTTTCTCAGACTTATCCCACTTAGGCATTGCCACCGCATAGCCACTTGGCCCCAGCTTATGGAACTTATCCTTTTTTGCGGCATTGGCCTTGTTTATTCTCGACCGTTCCTTAGATAATTCCGATTCCTTGAATTTCACGAAATCGTCCCAATGAGCACTTTTCTTCTCTAGTGTTCCCTTGAATACTGGAGTCTTCTTTCCTCCCTTCACGTACTGGTCCCATACACATTTCTTGTGGTTGTTGAATGCAACCGCCATCTTCCTAAGAGTAGCGTCCTTTACTTTCTCCACATTTTCATCCGTGAAATGATCTGGTAGGGTGAAATGTTCCATCAGAGTTTCCCAAAGCAGAAGTTTTTGTCTGTTGTCGACAAAAGTAAGATCTGGACATGGCTTTGCTGGCTCTCTCCATTCTTGAAGGGAGATCGGGAGTTGGTCCTTCACAAGAACTCCGCACTGACGAATGAACTTGTCCGCAATCTTCTTAGGCGCTAATAGTTCGCCATTAGGTTTGATGGCCTCGATATTGTACTTTACGCCCTCCTTCAACTTTTTGTTCGGGCCTCGTACTGTCCTGCTGCCTGAAGATTTGCTCGATCCGGATGGCTGAACGAAGAAAGATCGATTCGTTAATATATCTTCAAGTCATTTAAAACATGTGATGATCACCAGATGCCTGCTTATATAAATATACCTCACTGGTCTTTGTTGTTTCAAGATCAACATTTTCTTCGTCATGTTCATAGTTCATGACTTCATCAATTCGGTAGTCGCGATCGAATATCATATCACCCTCCCTGGTGTTGTTTAGATATTCGGAGCTGTCATAATCTTCTTCATTCTGATCATCATCTGGCCCGCGAGGATTGCGTATGATATTGAACAGGGCCTCTTCTCCCTCTCTGCCGGTATTGTCCGCCATAGCTTTTATTTAACTAATCCAAAAGAAATATATTCAAATTACAATGCATGGATGCAATCAATTAATAAGGAAAAACTGAATCAATCATAGTACATAATAAGCATCATTGAATATAATCTCGAATACGTCGTCTCGAATAATAGATATAATCTCGAATACATCGTCTCGAATAATATATATAATCTTGAATAAATCATCTCGAATATTATATATCGAATATATCACTAGCTAGCTAGCTAATAAAGATCGAATACTAGAGAGTAATCTAGGCCACTCGCGGTTCCTGAGGCGCGAGCGATGGACAACCAAAGTGAAGGAACCATCACTGGATCATAGCTCGGGTGATCTCCCTGAAGAACCTGCCAGATATTGGAGAACCCAACGTCCATAGCAGCCATGTAGCGATGGACGTGCTCGTCCTCCTCCCTGACACGGCGACGTACCACCTCCGGTTGGGCCGGCTCGCTCCGCACCGTAAGTGGCCCACGCGAACGCCACCAAAGGAGATTAGGGTCCACGACGGGACCCGGGGCCAGGTTCCTCACCTAGCGTCGCGCCCCTGAAGGTAGCACCTCCCAGTGCCAACCCGGCGGAGCCCAGTCTCGGACATGGGTCCTCTAATGTAGGACGTCGTCACGAACTGGTCGACGGCGAGGATGCGGGTCGGGCATCGTCGACAACAAATACTATATGCCGCAAAAGTAAAGTAACTTTTTTTAAATGATGAATTGTGATTTCATATATGCAAATTCTAAATTTTATAACTAAAAATATAATAAACTAAAAAACATTGACAATACCTAATACTAACATTTCTATAACTAAAAAATAGAAAAATTTATAACATTTCTATATAACTAACATTTCTATATAACTAACATTTCTAATATTTCTATAACTAAAAAACAGAAAAAATGCTAACATTTCTAGAATATGTGTGTGTGTGTGGACATGGCGGCCGGGGCAGGAGCTCACCGGCGAGGCGCGGCGACGGGGACGGAGACGGGCGGTGACGACGGGGATGGGGACGGGGCGGCGACGACGGGGACGGGGACGGGCCGGGCGGGGATGATGGGAGGACGGGGACGGGACGGGCGGGGACAACGGGAGGACGAGGAGGGGCGCGGCGATGGGGACGACGGGGACGGGGACGGCGACGGGGACGGCGACGGTGGCGGCGACGAGGGGCGGCAACGAGGGGCGGCGGCGACGGGGCAGAGGAGAAAGAAGTAGAGGGAGAGATGAGAAACTGATTTTTTGAAGTGTTTTCTTATATAGAGCCCACCTTTAGTACCGGTTGGAGCCACCAACCGGTACTAAAGGTCTGTTTTGGCCAGGCGAAGCGGCGTGAACCGCACCCCCTTTAGTACCGGGTCGTGGCGCCAACCGGTACTAAAGGCCCCCCCTTTAGTACCGGTTGGAGCCACGACCCGGTACTAAAGGGTGTGCGCTTCTAGGCGAGGGGCGCAGAAGTTTAGTCCCACGTCGCTAGCCGAGGGGCACTCGCACCAGCTTATAAGCCCCGCTGCCGCTGCTATCTCGAGCTCCTCTCTAAAGCAGGTCTTCTGGGCCTACCTCTGCTGTGATGCCCTATTGGGCCTACTGGGCTAGCGGGCTTGCATCCTAGCCCAACTAGAATTTGGGTTTCTAGTCATATGCAGGCCGCTGTGGCCTAGTAGGTGGGCTTTTTTCATTTAGTTTTTTTCTTTTTTTCTTTTCTGCTTTATTTATTTTGTTTTATTTATTTTTAGTTGTTTTTTCTGTATTTTGAGTTTCTTTGTGAATATTTTTTGCTTTAGGTACAAAAAATTACAAACTTTATGTTAGTGCCGGTAGTTTTCAAATTTGAATAGTTTAAGTTTTGAATTATTTGAATTTTGTGTGAATCACTAGTTTCTGAATAACTTAACTTTGAAAATAGATTTTTCAGTGATACTTTTTTATTATGTTTAATATTAGTGTGTTTTATCATTATGTTCAATTTGGTAATGCTTTGGTTATTTAAAAAATGAAATGCCTTTGTAACGGATGAGTTTCCGTCCGAAACCCTGATACTTCGAAAGAGATTGTCCATTTTGTACACGAAGTGCATCCAGTTTTTGCGGTAACCCTCTCTACTTTTTTGCACATGCTATGTGGGTGAAATTATGATACCATGCCAACTTTCAACCTTTTCTGAGTTCATTCGAAATGCTTTTCAATTTTAGGGTCATTTAGCTGAAAAAATCAGTATATTTATGAAAGAATTTGTTTGCACATAAAATTTCTTCGCGTTTCAAATGCCAAAACACATAACTACCCTAACTATTACAGAGATTCCCTCCTGGGTGTGAAACACAAAAGAAAGTGATGATAGTGAAGCCAATCACATCCCAGATCTTTGGGTGTGAAACTTTTTCTACGCGTGTGTCCCTTTGCGTCGTAGCCATGGAAAATCTTCATCATTTAACTGGATGCTCGGGTCAATATTCACTGTGAATGGAGCAATTTCATCAAACTTTTCATAATCTTCTGACATGTCTGTCTTGTCATCCACTCCACGATGTTTCTCTTCCCAGAAAGAACTATGTGGCACTTTGGCTCAACGTATGATCCATTCGCTTCCTTATCTTTTCTTTTTCTCGGCTTGGTAGACATATCCTTCACATAGAAAACCTGTGCCGCATCATTAGCTAGGACGAATGGTTCGTCTGCACACGCAAGATTGTTGAGATCCACTGTTGTCATTCCATACTGCGGGTCTTCCGTTACCCCGCCTCGTGTCATATTGACCCATTTGCACTGAAACAAAGGGACCTTCAAACCACGTCCATAGTCAAGTTCCCATATCTCCTCTATGTAACCATAATATGTTTCCTTTCCCGTCTTGGTTGTTGCATCAAAGCGTACACCACTGTTTTGGTTGGTGCTCTTCTTATCTTGGGCGATCGTGTAAAATGTATTACCATTTATCTCGTACCCTTTGAAAGTCATTATATTCGAAGATGGTAACTGGGACAGCGAGTACAGGTCATCTTCAATAGAGGCGTCATGCATGATACGTGTCTGCAACCAGCCGGCGAAACTCCTGGTTTGTTCACATGTAATCCAGTCATCAGACCGCTCCGGGTGTTTGGAGCGTAGAGAATTCTTGTGTTCATCCATATACGGAGCCACCAAGGCGGAATTCTGTAGAACAGTGTAGTGTGCTTCAGTTAGAGAATGTCCGTCCATACATATTATTTGATCCCCTCCTAGCGTGCCTTTTCCATCCAGTCTGCCCTTATGCCGCGATTCAGGAACACCAATTAGCTTAAGGTCAGGAATAAAGTCAATACAAAACTCAATGACCTCCTCATTTTCATGGCCCTTGGAGATGCTTCCTTCTGGCCTAGCATGGTTATGAACATATTTCTTTAAGACTCCCATGAACCTCTCAAAGGGGAACATATTGTGTAGAAATAGAGGACCCAAAACATTAATCTCTTCGCATAGGTGAACTTGGACGTGCGTCATGATGTTGAAGAAGGATGGTGGGAACACCAACTCGAAACTGACAAGACATTGCACCAAATCATTCTCTAACCTTGGTATGATTTCTGGATCGATTACCTCTGAGAGATTGCATTGAGGAATGCACATAGCTTCACAATGGCTAATCGAACGTTTTCCGGTAGAAGCCCCCTCAATGCAACCGGAAGCAGTTGCGTCATAATCACGTGGCAGTCATGAGACTTTAGGTTCTGGAACTTTTTCTCTGTCATGTTTATTATTCCCTTTATATTCGATGAGAAGCCAGACGGTACCTTAATACCGAGCAGGCATTCAAAAAATATTTCCTTCTCTTCTTTGGTAAGAGCGTAGCTGGCATGACCCTGATGTATGCCCTCTTTTCCGTGCATACGTTGCTGGTCCTCCCGTGCCTCAGGTGTATATTTTGTCTTCCCATACACGCCCAAGAAGCCAAGCAGGGTCACACAAAGATTCTTCGTCACGTGCATCACGTTGATTGCGGAGTGGACCTCTAGGTCTTTCCAATAGGGCAGGTCCCAAAATATAGATTTCTTCTTCCACATGGGTGCGCGTCCGTCAGCGTCATTCGGAACAGGTTGTCCGCCAGGACCCTTTCCAAAGACTACCTTCAAATCCTTGACCATATCATGTACATCAGCACCAGTATGGTGGCGAGGCTTCGTCCGGTGGTCCGCCTCACCTTTGAAATGCTTGCCTTTCTTTCTTACGGCATGCCTGCTCGGAAGAAATAGACGATGTCCCAGGTACACATTCTTCTTACAATTAGCCAAATATATACTATCGGTATCGTCCAAATAGTGCGTGCATGCGCGATATCCCTTGTTTGTCTGTCCTGAAAGGTTACTGAGAGCAGGCCAATCATTGATGGTCACGAACAGCAACGCCTTTAGGTCAAATTCTTCCCCCATGTGCTCATCCCATGAACGTACACCTGTTCCATTCCACAGCTGTAAGAGTTCTTCAACTAATGGCCTTAGGTACACATCAGTATTGTTGCCTGGTTGCTTAGGGCCTTGGATGAGCACTGGCATCATAATGAACTTCTGCTTCATGCACAACCAAGGAGGAAGGTTATACAAACATAGAGCCATAGGCCAGGTGGTATGGTTGCTGCTCTCCTCCCCAAAAGGATTAATGCCATCTGCGCTTAGACCAAACCATACGTTTCTTACGTCATCTAAAAACTCCTTCCCATACTTTCTCTCGATTTTTCTCCACTGCGACCTGTCAGCGGGTACTCTCAACTTTCCGTCTTTCTTACGGTCTTCTCCGTGCCATTGCATCGCCTTGGCATGCTCTTTCTTTTGGACAAAAGTTTCAACCGTGGTATTATAGGAGCATACCACATCACCTTGGCAGGAATCTTCTTCCTGGGCCGCTCGCCCTCGACATCACCAGGGTCATCGCGGCTGATCTTATAGCGCAATGCATCGCATACCGGGCAAGCGTTCAAATCCTCGTACTCACCGCGGTAGAGGATGCAATCATTAGGGCATGCATGTATCTTCTGCACCTCTAACCTTAGAGGGCAGACAGCCTTCTTTGCTTCGTACGTACTCTCGGGCAATTTGTTATCCTTTGGAAGCATATTCTTTATCATTACCAGCAACTTTCCAAATCCCTTGTCAGATACACGATTCTCTGCCTTCCATTGCAGCAATTCCAGTGTGGTGCCCAACTTTTTCTTGTCACCTACGCAATTCGGGTACAACATTTTTTTGTGATCCTCTAACATGCGCTGCAACTTCTTCTTCTCCAAATCAGTTGCGCAGTTTCTCTTTGCATCAGCAATGGCCCGACCTAGATCATCAACTGGCTCATCTGATGCCTCTTCTTCAGCTTCTTCCCGCATTGCCGGCTCAGCTTCTTCCTGCATTACCGGCTCAACTTCTTCCCCCATTGTTGTATCATCATATTCAGGGAACCCATCATGGCCAGGATAGTTGTCATCATCCTCTTCTTCTTCATTGTCTTCCATCATAACCCCTCTTTCTCCGTGCTTGGTCCAAACATTATAGCAGGGCATGAAACCGGACTTAAACAGGTGGACGTGAATGGTTCTTGACTTAGAGTGATTGTTAGCATTCTTACATCGAACACATGGACACCCGCTTGTTTGCCTCAGCCGCAAGCAGAAAAGTTTGCAGACCATTAATGAACTCGGGAGAGCATCGGTCATCGTACATCCATTGTCGGCTCATCTTCATTACACAACACCGAAAAAGACCAAATTAATACAAGTTCATACATAAAGTACATACAACACTTAAATGCAACAAACAAATAACTCTCTAGCTAAAGAATTTAAATGCAACAACAAATGCGATCAAGATCGCAACTAAGGTAACAATTGATCCAACAGCATAATGATACCAAGCCTCACTATGAATGGCATATTTTCTAATCTTTCTAATCTTCAAGCGCATTTTCTTCATCTTAATCTTGTGATCATCGACGACATCGGCTACATGCAACTCCAATTCCATCTTCTCCCCCTCAATTCGTTTCAATTTTTCCTTCAAATCCTCATTTTCTCTTTCTACTAAATTTAACCTCTTGACAATAGGGTCGGTTGGAATTTCCGGTTCAACTACCTCCTACATACAAATATCTATGTCAACTTGATGGGCATAATTTTTCATAAACACGAAATGCAACAAATAGTTTTAAAAGAGAATATACCACATCCGAATCATAACCCGGACGAGGGCCGACGGGGACGGATATCAAAACCATGGCACTATGTATAACAAACAATGTATGGGTAAGATAATTATACGAGTAACTATATATCCAAATCACACAAACATCAATTTTTTATACAAAACATTCATGAACAAGAGGCTCACCACAAGGTGGTGCCGGCGCGGGACGTTGCGGGCGATCGACGGTGGTTACGACAAAGATTTAGAAGGCACTAAGTAAACCACACCTAGATATGCAAACTAAGTGTTATTTTTGACCTCAAATTGCATATAAATCAAATACTAGCACATATATATAATTCCTCCCAAATTACTAAACTCAAAAATCAATCACTATATAAAGCATTGCAAGAGCTAATCTAGCAATGAGAGATGAAAGGACAAAGTTGCTAACCTTTGTGATCATTTGAATGGATGGGGGCCTTCAAATCTTGACAAATTTTGGGCAAAATGTGTGATGCGCTTGAGAGGAAGAGGGAAAGAACATAGAGGAGAGGGGAAAGGGGAAGAACAGAGCGAGCTCGGGTGGACGAAGGGTGTATGTAGGACGACCTTTAGTACCGGTTCGTGATACGACCCGGTACTAACGGTGCTGGAGGGGCCCCGGACTGACAACATCCTTCCACCACTCACTTTAGTACCGTTCGTGGCACAAACCGGTGCTAAAGGTTCGCCACAAACCGGTACTAATGATGTCCGCCCGCCTAGCCGTTGGAACCGGCACTAATGGACACATTAGTGCCGGCTCAAATTCAAACCGGCACTAATGTGCTTCACATTTGACCCTTTTTCTACTAGTGAGTGCTTCCACTGAGCCTTGGTAGTCCGCTATAGCCTGGTTTACCGGAGTCCTGTTAGCCCAGCACTACTGCTCCGGAACACTTAGACTGGCCGACATGTGATTCACTTCGTTCCTGTGTATGTCCCTTCGGGAAATGTCGCGCGGAGACATTCGGAGTCCTATTAGCCCAGTTGCTACAGCCCGTATTCATACGCTGTTGACCGACATGCTCGAGGTTGATTCATGTATGCCTGTCCCTGTAAGTTAGTGCCACTTTGGGTTCACGACTAGTCATGTCGGCCCGGGTTCTCTGTCATATGGATGCTAGCAACACTATCATATACGTGAGCCAAAAGGCGCAAACGGTCCCGGGCCAGGTAAGGTGGCACCCATGGGGATACCGTGCGTGAGGCCGCAAAGTGATATGATGTGTTACATGCTAGATCGGTGTGACTTAGGATCGGGGTCCCGACACAAGATGATGCTTAACCCGGCCAAATGTGTCTTCGGTGTGCCAGCAGGCAAGCTCTTGGGTTTTCTGGTTTTGGAAAGAGGCATTGAAGCTAACCCGGAAAAGATCAAGGCTATTACTTCCTTGGCTAAGTCGGCATGTATAAATGATGTTCAGCGTCCAGCGGGTCATATTGCGGCTTTGAGCCAGTTCATAAGCCGGTTGGGTGAAAAGGCCATCCCCCTATACCAGATGATGAAGAAGACATATCACTTTATCTGGAGTGATGCTGCTGATCAGGTGTTTGAGGCCTTGAAGAAATAGTTGGCTGAGCCGCCGGTTCTTGCTGCTCCCATTGATAAAGAGCCTTTGTTCTTATATGTGGCTGCCAATAGCCGAGCTATCAGCGTGGCAATTGTGCTGGAAAGTAAGGAGTCAGGCAAGGAGCATCTGGTTCAATGGCCAGTTTATTATATCAGTGAGGTGCTCATTGAGTCCAAGCAGAGGTATCCGCATTGGCCGAAGCTAGTATATGGGGTGTTCATGGCTAGTCAAAAGCTCAAACAATATTTTCTGGGCCATCCCATCATTGTGGTTAGTTCTGCTCCTTTAGGGGTTATTATTCAAAACAGTGAAGCCACAAGTCGGGTAGCCAAGTGGGCCATTGAGCTTGGACCCCATGGTTTGAAGTATATGCCTCGCACATCCATCAAGTCTCAAGAACTTGTGGACTTCATAAATGATTGGACAGAGCTGCAGATGCCTGAGGAGAAGTCGGATAGCACATATTGGACTATTCATTTCGATGGATCCAGGCAGTTGGAAGGCTCGGGGCTGGAGTTATCTTGACTTCCCCACGAGGTGATAAATTTTGTTATGTTTTAAGGTTGATGTTCCCTTGTACTAACAATGCAGCTAAGTATGAGGCCTTGCTCCATGGTCTTCAGATGGCTAAGGAGATGAACTTAAGCCGGGTGAGGTGTTTTGGTGACTCATATTTGGTAGCTTAGCAAGTTTCACGCACTTGGGATTCTAAGGACCCACTCATGGCGGCTTATCACCGAGAGGTTGGTGCTATTGCCGGTCACTTCAAGCGCTATCAAGTGGAGCATGTTGATCGAAGGAAAAACGAGGCGACTGAAGCTTTAGGCCGGTTGGGATCCCAGCGTAAGCCGGTGCCACCCAATATTTTCCTTGATATTTTGTATAATCCTTCAGTCAAACTGCCTACAGAGGAAGATCTTGCTATTCCTGACCTGGAGGCACAGCTGGCGGCGGCTCTTCATGTTATTCCTGATTGGACAGTTCCATATTTGACGTATATGACCCGGGGCGAGTTACCTGAAGATGAAACTTGGGCCAGGCAGATAACCCGGCGGTCTAAGCCAATGACTATTGTAAATGGAGAGTTGCATCATCGCAGTGTTACGGGGGCGTTTCAATGTTGTGTCTCTCCTGAAGAAGGCCGTGAGATCCTACGAGAGATTCATGAAGGAGATTGTGGTCATCATGCCGGCTCTAAATCTCTTGTTGCCAAGGCTTTTCGTCATGGATTTTGTTGGCTGACGGCTCATGCTGATGTAGAGGATTTGGTCAGTAAATGTGATGGTTGTCAGAAATTCTCAGGACGAGCTCACGTGCCGGCTCAAGAATTGAGGATGATTCCAATTGCTTGGCCGTTTGCAGTCCGGGGGCTTGATATGGTTGGGCCTTTCAAAAGGTCCAAGGATAAAAACACCCACCTTTTGGTGGCGGTTGAAAAATTCACAAAGTGGGTTGAAGCTGAGCCGGTTAGTAAATGTGATGCAGCCACAGTGGTTCAATTCATCAAAAAAGGTGATCTTCCATTTCAGTTTTCCCCATAGCATTATAACAGATAATGGCACCAATCTGTCCAAGGGTGCTATGAAAGAGTTTTGTCAATGAGAGCATATTCGACTTGATGTATCATTAGTAGCTCACCCCCAGTCCAATGGTCAAGCTGAGAGAGCCAATCAAGAAATTTTGAGAGGCATCAAGCCCGGCTTATGGTCCCTTTGTAGAGGACATCAGGTTGTTGGGTGGATGAATTACCCTCAGTGCTATGGAGCATCAATACCACCCCAACAGATCTACTGGTTACACGCCTTTCTTCATGGTTTACGGTGCAGAGGCAGTTCTCCCTAGTGACATCCGTCATGATTCACCTAGTGTGGCGGCTTATGTTGAAACTGATAATGAAAAAGCACGTTTGGATGCTATTGACCTGTTGGATGAGGAGCGTGACCTTGCGGCTGCTCGTTCGGCGATTTACCAACAAGATCTGCACTGTTATCATAGCCGCTGGGTTAAAACCAGGACCTTTCAAGAAGGTGATTTGGTGTTCCGGCTTATCCAGGATCAAACTGATATGCACAAACTATCCCCACCTTGGGAAGGACCCTTTGTGGTCACCAAAAATCTGAACAATGGTTCATACTACCTTATCGATGTTCGAGACCACACGGACTCACACACGTCGGAGGAGGAGACCCGCCGGCTGTGGAATATTGCTCATCTCCGGCCTTATTACACCTGAGCCACTGGCTCTTGTGATGTACATATTTTGACAATGTATATATTATGATGAATATAATAAAGTCGGCATCCCTGCTAAGTCAGGGCCTCTGTCGTTTCATTTTTGAAAATAATGAGTCTTTATTGTCACTTCATATGATCACTTGGGGGCTTCCTGCTCATTGAGCATAGCTATGACTACCCTCTTGATCCGGCTTGTACGCCATGATTACAAAATACTCGGGGGCTTCCTGCTCATTGAGTATAGCTATGACTACACAGTTGATCCGGCTTGTACGCCTAGAATGAAACATTACTTGGGGGCTATTTGTTAATGGACAAGAGCTTTATTGACCCTGGTAATAGGCTTGGACGCCAGGTGTATTCACCAAAAAATCCGGGTTATGCTGCCTTTGTAAGTTTGCCACTCCGCCCAGGTAATCCTGGAATGACTCGCCGTACTCTTGACAGTCAATCTTATAAAGACCCTAAACATGTCAAAGTTAAAACGACGATTGGTCATGTGATGCCCGACTTACAAGGTTTGAGTGAAGGTTTAACTCAGTGGCTGTGCAGCCCTTGAAAAACACTTGACTTTGAAGGCTTGGCAGCCTATGAAAGCCTTGTTTTTTTGTTTTATATTTGATTTGAACATTTTTTGAGATTCATCTCTTGGGACATTTCAATACATGGTTGAAAACTGATGAGGGCTATGTTGCCTTATGGTTCATATCTGAATCTATCCGGCGTTTGTTAACCCGGCCTGGCTTTGGACTTTAAGTCGCCAGTGTATGATGCTTTTATGTGCTTAGAGCGTTGTGCTCTAAGTTTTGGGATATTACCCTGGCTGCATGCGACATTGTAAGACGGCAATATATATCAATTAAACAGGGTATTGTGCTCTGAATCTTTGGGTTGTAACCCTTACTGCATAGGTATGATAAGCCGGGAGTGTAAGCAAATATGACATGTATGCTATTTTGTTATAATTATATAAGGTTGTGATTAAACTGGCCCTGGTTATGGACTGTTATAGTCACCAGTGGTTTTCTTATAGGGGTATTGTGACCCGCCCTGGGGTAAACCGCCAGGGCACTTGTGATCTGTTTGTGTGCAGGAAAAATGATAACTCTAATCTGCATATTTGATGATATCATGAGCATAAGTGGTAGATCTTCAACTAATGGATCAACGGTGTTATGCAAACAAAATGTGCACAATGGCACGACAGATCACAGTTTAACTATCCAATTACATGACTCCGTGAGCCCAAATGACTTAAGTGTTTTTTGCAAGCAGTGTTCGCTGCTAAAAATTGAGAACCGTCCAGCTGATCAGTTTTCCTGGTCTTGGCAGTTTGAAGCTTCCTGGTCATCCCGCGCTGGTTCTTCTCCACCCTCCATCGTATGGAAGTTAGGCGATGACCAATTGATGCTAGTCAAGGCTTGAAATTCAGCTTCATCATCGATAAGCTCAGACGGATCGATTTCAGGGGCAAAAGTGTGCTTACGAATTGGAGGGAGAAGATCTGCAATCTTGTAAACCGGCGTGGGCATTTTCTGGTTCTCTACAGTATAAGCCACCTGATATCTAGATAAATCAGTTTCTTCAACAAGCAAGCTCGCCAAGGGATGCATCTCCTTCACGCACGTAGCAAAGTCTTTCTTGTCAAAAGGAGACCCGTCCTCTTTTAAACTGGGGCAGCCAGTGGCTAGCTCGGCCAGGGCTAATTCTGACTGCCATGCATTCGCCCGGCTTCAAGCCGTAATAGCGCTGGCTCTAGCGGCCGACCATTTGTTTTCTTCAATACAGGCAGGCAGAACAGAAAGTTGACTTAAAACATTGCTGAGAAGAGATGGAGCTTGATTACTTAGGGAGATGGTGGCTATTGTACGCTGAGCTCTGGTGTATAGTTGTTCTACTAATGTATAAACTGCCTTGAGCTTTATCAGTAGCTCCTTCCCAAGATTGCTGCTTCTGGGACCTGCATGGCATATGATGATTAAGTCACTCGACGGTTTATAGCATGGAAAGTTATTACGATATAACAGGTCTTACCAAAGATAGCAAAAGTCATCTGATTGATATGCTGCTTTAAGACACTAAGTTCTGTGGTGACCGCTTCTAATGAGGCCTCAGCCTTTTCATCTCTCTTGATCAGAAATGCTTTCTCTTCAGTCCAGGCAACTTTCTCAGTATTAAACTCAGTTTTGAGTTTTTCATTTTCATCCAAGCTAAACTTGAACTTGGAGTCAGCCTTCCGGGTTTCAGATTCTTGTGCTTCAGGCCGGGTTTTTAAACCAGTTAGCTAAGACTGAAATTGACTGGATGCTTCCTGAAAAGAGCAGGTTCAAACAAGTATGCACAATTATGAAGCAGTATATATTGATAAAGTCCCACGCCCTTTGCAAGCAATAGCACTTGGCACTTGGGGGCTAATGCGCGCAGAAAGTTTCTTTATACCACATTACATATTGCTAAGTCCCAAGACCTTTGCGAGCAATAGCACTTGGCACTTGGGGGCTAATGCATGAGTAGTTTTTTTTCCTTTTATGATGTGATGACAGATGACCCCGGTTCATACTTCAAAAGTTAACCCGGTTTGCAGGAGTGACTAGAGATTTGTTATCTGACAATGATAATTCCTGGTTTAATCATATGGACTCAACCGGCCCTTGGTGGCTACATGTGCAAAGTTGATCATTATTACTGAAGACCCTACTCAATCTAATAGTTTAATCTGGCCCTTGGGGGCTACAGGTGCAAAGTTGATCATTGCAAGTCCCGGCTTATCTTCATAAGTGTAAGCCGACCATTGGGGGCTACACATTTTGCTTAAGATGCATAACTCAAGGCTATCTAACAAAGTATACAGTATAGTATATTCTATCATATTCAGTAGACTTGGGGGCTAAAGGAATAAAGCTTATGTAAAAGCAAAAATTGATACCTCATGCTTCTGATGCATGTGCTTCACCATGTCAATCTCCAAATCACGGCTGCTGTGTATTTGATTAAGATAGACGGAGAGGATTTCACTCATACTCAAATGACAATAGTTGGCCATGTCAAATTTACCTTGCGCCTTTCAACTAATTCTTCCATGGCAGAATGCTTTGCTAGAGCAATTGGATTCCCCGGTTCATGGAAACCAGTGCATATGATCAGAACCTCCTCAGTGTTTGGTTCTGAAGGCTTGACTGGGATCGGCAGTTCAATGCCTACGGGGTTAATAACTATATGATCCACAGAGATGCCACGATTTTCTGGTGGCGGGTCATCTACAGGGTCTTCCGGTTGTTGAACGGAGGCCTCAGAGATAGGTTTGTAACACCCTCGATGCGACTATATCCCACGTGTCGAAGCACGACTTAGAGGCATAACCGCATTGAAAGCAATGTCGCAAGTGAGGTAATATTCACACAACCCATGTAATACATAAGGGAAAGAGATACATAGTTGGCTTACAATCGCCACTTCACACAATACATGAATAAAGCATTACAACATCCAAATACAATCAAGGTCCGACTACGGAACCAAAATAAAAGAAGAACCCCAAATGCGACAAAGGTCCCCGATCGACCCCAACTGGGCTCCACTACTGATCAACTAGAACGAAACAACACAAAGGACAAGATCTTCAGTGAGCTCCTCCTGAGCTTGGTTGCGTCATCTGCACGGTCTCATCGGCACCTGCAAGCTGGTTTTGGAAGTATCTGTGAGTCACGGGGACTCAGCAATCTCGCACCCTCGCGATCAAGACTATTTAAGTTATGGGTAAGGTAAAGGTATGAGGTGGAGCTGCAGCAAGCGACTAGCATATATGGTGGCTAACATACGCAAAAGAGAGCGAGAAGAGAAGGCAAAGCACGATCAATAAACTATGATCAAGAAGTGATCCTAGAACAACCTACGTCAAACATAACTCCAACACCGTGTTCACTTCCCGGACTCCGCCGGAAAGAGCCGATCATGGTTACACACGCAGTTGATTCATTTTAATTAAGGTCAAGTTCAGGTATTCTACAACCAGACATTAACAAATTCCCATCTGCTCATAACCGCGGGCACAGCTTTCGAAAGTTCAAATCCCTGCAGGGGTGTCCCAACTTAGCCCATCACAACCTCTCACGGCCAACAAAGGAATAGACCACCTCCCGAGACATTCCGATCAGACTCGGTATCCCGGTACTACAAGACATCCTCGACAATGGTAAAACAAGTCCAGCAAGACCACCCGCTGTGCCGACAAATCCTGATAGGAGCTGCACATATCTCGTTCTCAGGGCACACCGGATAAGCTAAGCGTACAGGAGCCGACGTAACCCAAGTTGCCAAGGGATGGCCCTGCACGGTGCTCTGGGTTGGACCAACACTCAGAGGAGCACTGGCCCGGGGGTTTAATAAAGATGACCCTTGGGCTGGCCGACCCAAGGGAAAGAAAAAGGCTAGGTGGCAAATGGTAAAACCAATGTTGGGCCTTGCTGGAGGAGTTTTATTCAAAGCGAACTGTCCAGGGGTTCCCATTATAACCCAACCGCGTAAGGAACGCAAAATCCGGGAACATAACACCGATATGACAGAAACAAGGGCGGCAAGAGTGGAACAAAACACCAGGCATAAGGCCGAGCCTTCCACCCTTTACCAAGTATATAGATGCATTAATTAAATAAGATATATTGTGATATCCCAACAAAATATCCATGTTCCAAACATGGAACAAGCTCCAATCTTCACCTGCAACTAACAACGCTATAAGAGGGGCTGAGCAAAGCGGTAACATAGCCAAACAACGGTTTTGCTAGGACAAGGTGGGTTAGAGGCTTGGTTCAACAATATGGGAGGCATGATAAGCAAGTGGTAGGTATCGCAGCATAGGCATAGCAAAAGAGCGAGCAACTAGCAAGCAAAGATAGAAGTGATTTCGAGGGTATGATCATCTTGCCTGAAATCCTGCAAGGAAGAAGAACGAGTCCATGAAGAAGACAAACAGACGTAGACGAACGGGTCCTCACAAACGCGACGTTACCGGAACCAACCCGAAGAAGCAACACCGGAAAGAAGCACACAACATAGTAAACAACCCTCACATAATCATGGCATGATGCACAAACAAGTATGATGCATGTCCGGATTAAAGAGGCATGGCATGGCAAGGTGCACAAGCAATCCTACAAATTAAGTGGAGCTCAATATGCAACTCCGTTGCATATTTACCGAACACCACATCAATTATTTAGTTCACTCTCGGTTAGGTACCCAACAATATTAAATGTTGTTAAAAACATGGCAAGAGGTGAAGCATAATAAAACTATACCATCTAAACAATTTAAATGGGGCCGGATATAACAAACAACAAATCCGGTAAATCCCCATAAGCATTTAGCAAATTGATGGAAAAAACAAATATAATCATTCTAAATGTTGTTATTATGATGCGAATGACATATGCAAGTTTTAAGCAATTTTATGAAAATGTTGACATGAGCATGTTATGAAGCATTTTTCACCGTGGTGGAAGAAAGGGGTGCCACAGCAACGAATCCGAAAATGATGCCACGGCAACATATCGGTTCCGGTAGCTCATGGAGATACCGGTGCAAAAGGAAGCGTGCGGATCTCCGAAACATGCTAGAGATGGTGGGGTGCTCCCGACTACCGGGTTCCTAGGGGTTAGTGGCATGGAAACGAGTGACAATTCGGACGCGGTGCAAACACAAGCATCTCCACACAACATTCGTTCACGGGCGTCGTCTTGGGTTATACCTTCAAAGCGTGCAAACGGTACGGTTCGAGTTCGTCGAGGGAAGTAGTCATTCCGCGATGGTAGAAGAAGTAGTGGTACAATTGGTCCTCGCCGGTAGTGGTACACGTTCGTTTCAAAAAGGTACTTGACGCATCCGAGGTTTCCGAAGGCGACGGTAGTGGAACTTGGTGAATCCGAGGTCTTTGAGGTCGACGGTAGTTGTACATCTCATAAAGGAACTTGACGGATCCGAGGACTCCGGGCGTTGTGGTACTTGTCGAAATCCTCATTGGATGTAATTGAACATTTCAAAACGGAACTTGGCGCGTCCAAAATTTGCGGGCGTCAGTGTCCAACATGACAAACAAACCGGCCGCAACCGAAGGCAGCAGGGCTTATAGTTGTTGTGCTCGCGGAAGATTCCAGGGATTCAACGCGGGGCTGGTCATGGCCTAACGTAGTAGAGGCCGCGACGAAGGGATGGCACGACCCGGTTGGCCGAGGAGGTCGACGGCGGACATGCTCCAGCGGCCCCGGTCGCCGGCAGCAGGGGTGTGAGTCGAGCGACAGCCCCCTGGTGGTCGCAGCCGACGGCGTGCAGAAGAGCAGCGGCAGCAGGGCGCGGGTGCCGTGGTGTGGCAGCGCAGCAGTGAGGGAACGAGGTCGAGCTCCTGGTGCTCGATGAAGACGGCGCGGAGGAAGAGGGGCCCGGCAGGGAAAACGACGAAGGAGGGGACGGCGGAGCTCGCTGATGAGGCGCTGAGCAGCCGTGAGGAGGAGAAGGGAGCAGGGGCACTCCAGATGTGGAGTGGCACCTGGTCGGGGCGCGCCATGGCGATGCGAGCAGGAGGCGGACGCTGGCTCGCTGGAGAAGGTGGAGAGGGAGGCCGCGGCGGCCCGAGGAGTAGATGGCGACGGGCGGCGGCGTCTGCGATGGAGGGATTGACGGGAGGAGGAAAAAGGGATCGGGAGAGAGAGATCGAGTGGATCAGGCTCGGCTGCGTGCGCCTGCGACGCTCTCCTGGCGGCGCTTGGAAGCACGAAGGAGGAGGAGGGGGGTTCGAGGGAGATGGGCTAGGTTTAGGTGGGAGTGGGGCACTCGGCCTTAGGAGGGGGATGGGCCGGCGCATTGGGAAAGGATGGCCTAGTGGGAGTGGGCGCTGGGAGGCCCAGCTGGTCTGGACTGGGGCCTCAACTCTCTCTCTCTCAACTTATTTCTAAAACAGAAAAAAAGAGAAGAGAAGAAAAAGAAAGGAGGTGTTGGGGAAGAAGTTTGACACGCGGATAATTTTCACGGACTCAGAAAAATGTGCACGGTCCGGGAAAATAGAAAAAAGGTCAAGTTTGAAAGATTAAATTCAAATTCCTTTGAATTTAATTCAAAAGGTTTGAACTAGGATAGGTTTTTCGAAGTGCCCAAAAATGTTGAGAAATTAGGTGGGGCTCCGGAAAATGATGAAAGGACATGTAGAAAAGTTAGAGGCCAAGAGTTGAAATAACAAAAGGCATTGGGATTTTTGCAAGTGTGTTAAGGTAATTCCACATAATTGGAATAATTACTATAGCTCTCTAAATATCGAGAGGGTAAGTTGTAAAGAGAATCACCATGTGAATTCCCTCGATTTAAATGGATCAAAGATCCATACCAGCTATGCAATTTGTTAGTTGAGTTGAGATGCAAAGGTTAATGACATGATGGCATGATGACATGATGCAATGCAAAAGTAAAAGAGCAAGCACAAAAGAAACACACGGCGAAACTCGGAATAGCTGGAAGTCTTCTGGAGCGTCGGTCTCGGGGCGTTACAACACTCCACCACTACGAGAGGATCTCGTCCCGAGATCTAGAATGGCACCGGAGGGAAAACGGAAGAGAAAAGAGAAGAGGTAAAACTAAGTTGCTTCTTTGACAAACGAGTGAGACCAAAGAACCTTGCAAAGGTTAATCCATATCAAGAAAAGAATACAACGGAGATAAATGAAGTTGAAAGCACTCCGTTAGCAAAGAGGAAACAAGGAAGAACAACTTTGGGTAGCACTCCAGTTGAGAATGGATGCAAGGCTTGATAAGATGAAAAGAACTTGAGCCAAAAAGCACAACACTCCGGTTAGATGGATAAGCACCGGAAAGAACATGATCTTAGATGAAACGAGATGATGGTTGAAGAAAACAACATCGCAATGCCTCCGGAACAAAAGTAAGAATGGAATGGGATGGAAGAAGGAAAACAAGATCTCGAGGTAGCACGCTTACAACAAATGCTAGAACGGAGTTGTTGGAAAAACCCACAACGAAAAGAATAAGCTTGATATGGTCTTACGGAATACATCTCGAATTATGAGGTGACAACCTTCCACTCCCAGGAAACGAATTTGATTGCTATGAACAAATTGGTGAGAAAGTATATCGCACCAGAAGGGATAAATGAAGAACTTGGATCATTTATAAGCACCATAATAGCAACAAATCTTAGAGAAGGCTTTAGGTGAAATATAACCCAAGATAATTCCAACGAAGAGGTTGATGGATTTAAAATATCTCGTTCATGACAACATGTGAATCATGAAACATGAATGCAAATTATCAAGAATGACATAATACCACCTCCAATGATATGGAAGAAAGAATTGCACTCTGGATTACCATATGAAGAAAGCTTGAGCTTCTTAGAAAAGAATGTCGATGAACACTTCGAGAATGAATTAAATCCTTGATGAAACATCATGTAGAACCTTCATTAAGAACTCCGGTAATAAAAGAATTATCCAAAATAATTGAATGATGAAAACAATATGATTGAAGCCTCGCAATGATTTAGATAGAGATCTCCGTGATAATATAATTGAAAGAGGTTGGACTCCGGGAAAAGAGAAGATGAAACAAATGAAACCGAGAGTTTGAAGGGCCTCCGGAATAAGAATTAATCATTAGGATGAAACAAGAATAAGAATTACATTATGCGTGTCCTTCACCAATTTAAATTGATGACAAACAACGGATTGCAAACAACTTATTCCCGTTGGAAGGATTAAGAGAGATATAGCGCAAACTTGGGAAGGTCTTCTATGAACCACCGGTGGGATTGACAATGAATAAATTGATAAGGAAGAGAAATTTGGAAGAACCACCGTAAGAAATGAAAATGAACGAAGAAAAGATAAAGGAACACCTGGAAGAATTATTAAATGAACGAAGATACTTGAGAGAATTTAGATACAACTGAAACAAAGAGATCACGCGCTGATTAAAGAATATTGAATGATGCACCGGTGAGATTTGGGGAACGAGAGCTGAAAGCTGGGAATGAACAAGTCTGAATTGATGGGTTCCAGATAGGTGAAAGGACTTCTCACAATCAAAAACAATTATGAGAGGATGGTCTCGAACTAGAATCACGAATCTCTGTGAGAACGTATAAGATATGGAGGTAAAACGCTTCTTTGGTCTTCAAAATCCGAGAATGACGATGAGAAACACCACCATAAATTGCTGAGGCACTCCGGAATGACAATTAGAAAGGTTGAATCAACGATGAAAAAAAAGGATTTGAGAGATCTTAGAGAAAGACATTTGACTGATGACAAATCATACTTCCGTCAAACTTTGAGATGAATATGAAAAGCTCCGGGAGAATTAGAAGAGTTAGGTAAGATCCTGGGAAAAACCTGTGGCTTAGGGCCCACTCAAAAGATACACTGTTGAGATGATTTGAAGAAAGATTGCGCTGGTTGAATTAAATGGCTTGAATGAGATAACATCCTCGAAATAGGTTGAACGGACTAAGAGTGGAAGCACGAATCTTCTGATATATCTTCAGCACTCCAGATACAAAAAAGCAAGAGGTGGATGATTAAGAGGTGCAACGGCATGGAAAGCATTTGAAGCAATGAAAGGAATATGATCAACAAAGCTTGACTTGAATCCACCGAAGAAGAAAAAGAACGAATAATTATGAACTTGAGGCTCCGTTAAAATCTTCTTGAGAATCACCGGATAAGAATATTGACGGAGAAGGAATGGAGAGGCTTCACAACAATAAAATGATACTTGAATAAGAAATCTGGTTCCTGGAAGAAAAGGGTGGGAGGGAGGGAAAACAAAGGCAACTTGGAATGGATGAAACAAACAACATTGACAAGAACTAATACTTGATCTTGCAGATGTTGGAATGATCAGATACACTTGAAGAGAAACACACCGGTGAAAAGGATTGACATGACAATCTCGATTATCAAGAAGGATTAGTATTCGCATAGGAGTATGAGAACACCGCTTAGGACAGGTATGGAATCAACTCTTGACTTCGAAGCAACTCGAATACCACAACTCAAAACAAAGGATTGGCTTGCAAAATAAGCCGGAACAAACATATGATAAAGATTTCGTTCAAAGTTTTCGTGGTGGGGCCTACACGGGCTCGATCGTACAGCACGATCATGTACAAGGCAGTGCACATGACATACGAAGCATCCCCGAGTCGGCATAGCCAAGGACTCTTTAAGACACAATGAGACCACTGTAAAACCGATCGTGAATAGGCGGACCACTAGACGTCGAACCCCAATTTCATATCATACATCTGTCGGAAAGATTTCCTAAGAGCTACTTGAATTCCCACTTATAAACTCCCGAAACTTTCCGGTTATGCACTCAGGTGTTGGGGATACAGGGGAAGCATAATATCTCACCCAAAACTAGCAAATCCTACATCCAGCTGTATCCATCCTTCAACACATAACCAAAAAACCTTCAGAAATCGTCTACCTCAACCTTCGAAAAGCATCCGTTATACAAGTTATGGCAATACTCCCGAACTCCCACCCCAGTACTGGGTGGCGTCGAGGTTATCTCACCAACGAACTGCATAAAAGAGATTTTCGATGTCGGCGTACTAAACTCAGGTATTCCAGAACTGCAACGATAAAATTATGACGACAACACCTTAGAGCTCAACTCCTCGGGACACTGCCACAAAACCCCTGACAGGAGGCACCAAGACAATGTTCTCGTCACAAAACCATCAGAACGATTCCAAGATACCCGCGTGATCCTAATTTTTTTTAGTGAAATTTGAGAAGAGAAGAGTCAAAACTCTACGTCAGGATGCCTTACCAGAGCGATGAGGAGACTGGGAAGTAAAAAGAATTCCTAAACTCTCCGATATATAATTCCTAAATGACTAAAAACATTTTTTTTCTAGACACAACTCGGCCGCTAATAACGATCAAGCAATGGGGCTCCTAAGGTCGGGGAAGGCTCTGATTACCAACTTGTAACACCCTCGATGCGGCTATATCTCCCACGTGTCGAAGCACGACTTAGAGGCATAACCGCATTGAAAGCAATGTCGCAAGTGAGGTAATATTCACACAACCCATGTAATACATAAGGGAAAGAGATACATAGTTGGCTTACAATCGCCACTTCACAGAATACATGAATAAAGCATTACAACATCCAAATACAATCAAGGTCCGACTATGGAACCAAAATAAAAGAAGAACCCCAAATGCGACAAAGGTCCCCGATCGACCCCAACTGGGCTCCACTACTGATCAACTAGAATGAAACAACACAAAGGACAAGATCTTCAGCGAGCTCCTCCTAAGCTTGGTTGCGTCATCTGCACGGTCTCATCGCACCTGCAAGCTGGTTTTGGAAGTATCTGTGAGTCACGGGGACTCAGCAATCTCGCACCCTCGCGATCAAGACTATTTAAGCT
The DNA here is from genome assembly GCF_002162155.2 of Triticum dicoccoides. Lineage (NCBI taxonomy): Eukaryota > Viridiplantae > Streptophyta > Magnoliopsida > Poales > Poaceae > Triticum > Triticum dicoccoides. Next base: position 387,844,653 of record NC_041390.1, on the reverse strand, counting down.
TATGGGTAAGGTAAAGGTATGAGGTGGAGCTGCAGCAAGCGACTAGCATATATGGTGGCTAACATACGCAAAAGAGAGCGAGAAGAGAAGGCAAAGCAGGATCGATAAACTATGATCAAGAAGTGATCCTAGAACAACCTACGTCAAACATAACTCCAACACCGTGTTCACTTCCCGGACTCCGCCGGAAAGAGACCATCACGGTTACACACGCAGTTGATTCATTTTAATTAAGGTCAAGTTTAGGTATTCTACAACCGGACATTAACAAATTCCCATCTACTCATAACCGCGGGCACGGCTTTCAAAAGTTCAACTCCCTGCAGGGGTGTCCCAACTTAGCCCGTCACAAGCTCTCACGTTCAACGAAGGAATAGACCACCTCCCGAGACATTCCGATCAGACTCGGTATCTCAGTACTACAAGACATCCTCGACAATGGTAAAACAAGTCCATCAAGACCACCCGCTGTGCCGACAAATCCTGAAAGGAGCTGCACATATCTCGTTCTCAGGGCACACCGGATAAGCTAAGCGTACAGGAGCCGACGTAACCCAAGTTGCCAAGGGATGGCCCTGCACGGTGCTCTGGGTTGGACCAACACTCAAAGGAGCACTGGCCCGGGGGTTTAATAAAGATGACCCTTGGGCTGGCCGACCCAAGGAAAGAAAAAGGCTAGGTGGCAAATGGTAAAACCAATGTTGGGCCTTGCTAGAGGAGTTTTATTCAAAGCGAACATTGCTTGATCAAACAAGTATGATGCACAACATAGTAAACAACCCTCACATAATCATGGCATGATGCACAAACAAGTATGATGCATGTCCGGATTAAAGAGGCATGGCATGGCAAGGTGCACAAGCAATCCTACAAATTAAGTGGAGCTCAATATGCAACTCCATTGCATATTGACCGAACACCACATCAATTATTTAGTTCACTCTCGGTTAGGTACCCAACAATATTAAATGTTGTTAAACATGGCAAGAGGTGAAGCATAATAAAACTATACCATCTAAACAATTTAAATGGGGCCGGATATAACAAGCAACAAATCCGGTAAATCCCCATAAGCATTTAGCAAATTGATGGAAACAACAAATATAATCATTTTAAATGTTGTTATTATGATGCGAATGACATATGCAAGTTTCAAGCAATTTTATGAAAATGTTGACATGAGCATGTTATGAAGCATTTGTCACCGTGGTGGAAGAAAGGGGTGCCACAGCAACGAATCCGAAAATGATGCCACGACAACATATCGGTTCCGGTAGCTCATGGAGATACCGGTGCAAAAGGAAGCGTGCGGATGTGCGAAACATGCTAGAGATTGTGGGGTGCTCCTGACTACCGGGTTCCCATGGGTTAGTGGCATGGAAACAAGTGACAATTCGGACACGGTGCAAACACAAGCATCTCATACATCACACAACATTCGTTCACGGGCGTCGTCTCGGGTTATACCTTCAAAGCGTGCAAACGGTACGGTTCAAGTTCGTCGAGGGAAGTAGTCGTTCCGCGATGGTAGAAGAAGTAGTGGTACAATTGGTCCTCGCCGGTAGTGGTACACGTTCGTTTTAAAGAGGTACTTGACGCATCCGAGGTTTCCGAAGGCGACGGTAGTGGAACTTGGTGAATCCGAGGTCTTTTATGTCGATGGTAGTTGTACATCTCATAAAGGAACTTGACGGATCCGAGGACTCCGGGCGTCGTGGTACTTGTCGAAATCCTCATCGGATGTAATTGAACATTTCGAAACGGAACTTGGCGCGTCCAAAATTTGCGGGCGTCGGTGTCCAACATGACAAACAAACCGGCCGCAACCGAAGGCAGCAGGGCTTATAGTTGTTGTGCTCGCGGAAGATGGCAGGGATTCAACGCGGGGCTGGTCATGGTCTAACGTAGCAGAGGCCGCGACGAAGGGATGGCATGACCCGGTTGGCCGAGGAGGTCGATGGCAGACATGCTCCAGCGGCCCCAGTCGCCGGCAGCAGGGGTGTGAGTCGAGCGGCAGCCCCCTGGTGGTCGCAGCCGACGACGTGCAGAAGAGCAGCGGCAGCAGGGCACGGTTGCCGTGGTGTGGCAGCGCAGCAGTGAGGGCACGAGGTCGAGCTCCTGGTGCTCGACGAAGACGGCACGGAGGAAGAGGGGCCCGGCAGGGAAAACGACGAAGGAGGGGATGGCGGAGCTCGCTGATGAGGCGCCGAGCAGCCGCGAGGAGGAGAAGGGAGCAGGGGCACTCCATATGTGGAGTGGCGCCTGGTCGGGGGCGCGCCATGGCGAGGCGAGCAGGAGGCGGACGCTGGCTCGCTGGAGAAGGTGGAGAGGGAGGCCGCGGCGGCCCGAGGAGTTGATGGCGACGGGCGGCGGCGTCTGCGATGGAGGGATTGACGGGAGGAGGAAAAAGGGATCGGGAGAGAGAGATCGAGTGGATCAGGCTCAGCTACGTGCGCCTGCGACGCTCTCCTGGCGGCGCTTGGAAGCACGAAGGAGGAGGAGGGGGGTTCGAGGGAGATGGGCTAGGTTTAGGTGGGAGTGGGGCGCTGGGCCTTAGGAGGGGGATGGGCCGGCGCATTAGGAAAGGATGGCCTAGTGGGAGTGGGCGCTGGGAGGCCCAGCTGGTCTGGAATGGGGCCTCAACTAGCCCTGTGCGTTCGGTTTATTCGGTTTACATGGTTCGGTTTATACGGTTTTTCGTTATGTACGGTATTAATACTTCGGTAAATATGGTATGAAATTAAAATACGGTTCGGTTTCGGTATATACCAAATTATTTCGGTATGGTTGCGGTATATACCATAAAAACCAAAGTTGACGCGAATTTGAAAATGACGTAATAATAATTTGCAAATTTATGACTCAAAACACATTCTATTTTACACAAATAGTATATGACTATATATATAAGTATATATGCATGCATTGATTCATCTGTTGATGGTTACGGACGTGCTTAGCATTTTAAAAAGAGAAAAATGACAATGTTACAAGAAAAATGTTGGTGCTTAGTAGTGAATTTGACTCATGTACAAGAAAAATGACAACTTGTACGGTTGTTCATCTCAAGAAATATAAATTTATCTTTTACTTCGGTTTATTCGGTTAACCATTCGGTTTTTCGGTATATACCATAAAAACCAAAGTTCAAATCGGTATGAAAAGTTCATACCATACCGAAACCAGAAACCATAAAAACAAAAAATCGGTTCGGTTCTGTTTATTTTCGGTATGGTTTTTCGGTTCGGTTTTAAAATGCACAGAGTGAGCCTCAACTCTCTCTCTCTAAACTTATTTCTAAAACAGAAAAAAAGAAGAGAAGAGAAGAAAAAGAAAGGAGGCGTTGGGGAAGAAGTTGGACACGGGGATAATTTTCACGGACTCAGAAAAATGTGCACGGTCCGGGAAAATAGAAAAAAGGTCAAGTTTGAAAGATTAAATTCAAATTCCTTTGAATTTAATTCAAAAGGTTTGAACTAGGATAGGTTTTTCGAAGTGCCCAAAAATGTTGAGAAATTAGGTGGGGCTCCGGAAAATGATGAAAGGACATGTGGCAAAGTTAGAGGCCAAGAGTTGAAATAACAAAAGGCATTGGGATGTTTGGAAGTGTGTTAAGGTAATTCCACATAATTGGAATAATTACTATAGCTCTCTAAATATCGAGAGGGTAAGTTGTAAAGAGAATCACCATGTGAATTCCCTCGATTTAAATGGATCAAAGATCCATACCATCTATGCAATTTGTTAGTTGAGTTGAGATGCAAAGGTTAATGACATGATGGCATGATGACATGATGCAATGCAAAAGTAAAAGAGCAAGCACAAAATAAACACACGGCGAAACTCGGAATAGCTGGAAGTCTTCTGGAGCGTCGGTCTCGGGGCGTTACAAGGTGCTTGCTTCTCCGTTTCATGAGTCTTGGGATCATCTGTTGGCTTGTTTATCTTAACCTTTTTGCTAGGATTTGCTTTCCCTTAGCAAGAGGATTAAAAAGTTAGTATGAGTTTAGAGATGTTGAAAGATCAGATAAAGTTGGTACCCAGGAGCAGTCTTGAAAGCTGGAAGAAAATTCTGAGATGAGTCGCCAGACGAAGAATGAGAGGTTCCCTGGTAATTTGAGTCAGGAGAATGAAGCACTTGATGAATAAAATATGCCTGAGAATAAATAAGAGTTGCAGTTTTTGGAAGTACCTCATTCTGGCGCTTACGTGGGGCCAGTGTGTTGGGCAAGCCGGAGGAAAGTTCTCCGCCTCCACTGGTCCGGGTTCTGCGCCGGTTCTCATGTTGTTGTTGCTTCAAAATAAAGTTGGGATCCAAGTGAGCTAAAGGGTTAGAAAACCTTACTTTTCGGATCACTCATCGAATTTTCTTGCTTGGCAAAGGCTCTGAGTCATAGGAAATAACAGTTACCTTGTCATCACTCGCCTGGCTGGTTTCCACATCATCCTGATAGCAATCAGTGTCAATAAGATGGATGAAAAAAGAGCCAAGGGAATCAAGCTCTACCTCCGACTCATCATCATCTTCATCTAAATTGAACATATCAGAAGCAGTGGATTTCTTCTTGTTCTTCTTCACAGCCTTGGTCTTAGCCCTGGTCCTCTTGGCGGATTTTTCATCGCATTTTTTATTCAAAAAGGCTGATTTAGCCTGCAAACAAATTACAATAAAGGTTGGGGATTTCCAGGTTCTATGAACAATGAAGTAAAGTATATTAACCGGGCAGACTTACATCCGTTGCCGGGTTAAGTGTGCAAAAGGGATTTAACCCCACTTGGCTCTAGCTAGCAAACTTCAATTGAGAAGAGCCTTGGCCATTTCATTGATGGCTTTGTCAGACAAACATGTTGAACTGTAACGTAGTGAGCCCTTGGTGTCACCGGTATATGTACACATTAAACTAGACCGACGGCTTAAAGGTATTATCCTCCAAGCTACCCAACATTGAACCAGATCAACCTCGGTCAAACCATTGCCCAATAGTGCTCTAACCTTTGGGAAGGTAGGTGCAAGTTTGGCCCGTTCAGCAGTGCTAAGCCATTCGGGGAGGGGATGCCTATGATTGAGTCATTGGTCATGGAAGCCGGGCATGGGATTCTCATCAGTACGAGAAGTATCTTTGCAGTAGAACCAAGTTTTATTCCAATTCTTGGGATGGCTTGGAAGTTTAGCATTAGGAAAAATGGCATCTCTGCGTCATTAAATTGAAATCCCTCCAAGCTCCCGACTGGGCCCATCAGTGAATTCATTTTGGCGGTTCAAGTAAAAGTACTCTCTAAAGAGTTCAACGCTAGGTTCCTCTTGAAGATACACTTTGCAGAACACTTGGAAATTGCAAATATTTGACATAGAATTGGGTCCAATGTCTTGAGGATGAAGTTGGAAAAATGCAGAACGTCACAGAAGAATTTTGAACCGGGCGGTGAGAAGCCCTGGTTCATATGATCAGTGAAAACAATAATTTCACCATCCGGTGGTTGAGGTCTGACTTCATTGGGGTTTGGAATATGCCACTGAATGATGTTTTTTGCTAGTAGGAAGCCTATTTTGACATACTCCTGGAGCGTGGCCTCAATAACAATGGACGGGAACCAATCGCATGATGTGACGGTCTTAGTCATGGTTGGGTGCACAACCTACACAAGGCGGTTGAAGATGTTGTTCAACCAGCAGATATCTGGCGAGTTACAAATTATTGTTTAAATCGCTGTGCAAGGCTAATGGTTATGGAGATACAGTTTAAAGTATGCAGTTATTAAACTGGAAGGATATTGCAGAGTTATTGACTATGAGATAAATGATGGCGGGTTAAAACAGGGCCTAATGTTATATAATGGGTCACTATTTATGTCGTAAGCTACCATGGCAATTTTTGGTACTTCAAATCTATCAAATGGAAAATTTTCTAAGTGGTGGACAAACAGATTTCGCAAACCGAAGTTATAATTTTGGATCTATGGCAGTTCAGATAAGCCGTAAAATTCTAGCCTAAGGTGGCGGCAGTGGGAAAATATGGGTGCTCTAATGAGATCTTTTATGAAGAGATGCTATTCTAATGATAAAAGTGAGTGCTAAAACTACTTCCGTGCAAGGTTATAACTTATCCAGATTAAAAGCTACTGGTGTGGAAGGAAGCGGCGAAGAACAACAAGAACGCCGATGAACTGCCTAGACCCTAGCACATATCTGAGATGAAGAGAGACGCACACTTACAAAAGATGAGGAGCAGCGATGGCGCGCTGGAGCTTTCTGGTCCGGTCAGGTCGATGTAGCGGCCTGGGTCAACGTGGCGGTCAGAGGTCGCAACGGCGGAGTTTGAGCGACAGAGAAGATGCAAGAGGAAGACGAACGGGGAAACGAGGGGGAAATGATAAAGAACCGCCACCCCTATTTATAAGGGGGTGGATACAAGGCAATTGTAGGAATCGAGGAGGTTGAAATCATCATGTGGCTATATGGACAGCTCGATTCTCGGGACGTTTATTATGATAAAGATCAGTTAAGATGTTCTGGGCCTCGTGTGAAGTTAGTGCGAAGTGATGTCATGGTGGTTTAAGAAAATCCTGTGAGCTGATGTCATGGTGGGTTACAACAAGGTTTATCAAACAAGGCGACACAAGATTTTTGATAAGTCAAGTATTGAAGATTTATGTGAACAAGTTCAAATCAACCTGGGGCCTAATGTTGGGGATATAATGAACCGCCCAAGAGAGGTCGGGTTATACCATTGGCGATTTATCAATGAAGATGGCGGATCATATAAACCTGTGGACGGCCCAAGACCCAGAAGCGACTTGAGGCCCAGGAGGATGAACTGCTATGTATGTATAACTTGTATTGTAAGGCAAGTGTAGAGAGACATCGAGCCGGACACGTTGTGTATGAGCCGGCCGGGACTCCGTGAGCCGTCGGGTGTCAACCTGTGTATATAAAGGAACGACTCGACAATGGCTTAGGGCAAGAAACAAGATATCGAGAACTAGGTCAAGCGTATTCGCTCCCTAGTAATCGAAACCCAAGCAATACAATCCCAAACTGGAGTAGGCCTTTACCTTCACCGCAAGGGGCCGAGCTAGTATAAACTCTCTATGTCCTTTGTCCCATTTAACCCCTTTAAGCTAACCTAGTTGCGATGGCTCCATGATTAAGTCCTTCTGCTAGGACATTTGCCGTGACAATTCCACGACAAGGGGACTGAAATAGCGCCTCCTGGGGGCAAACCGACCATTTTTTCACCATGGGGGCGTTTGGGTTCCCAACCGCCGCCCCAAGTTTACACCCAAACGCCGTTTTTCAAATGTAGATTGGGTTTAAATTCAAAGAAAAAGACTTGATTTTGGACAAAATTTAGGCAGTTTATTCATATTTGTACAAATTTAAAGACATACATAAAAACTTAAAAAAACTATGCCGTCGCGGACGCCCCGAGTCTAGTTCATGTCGAGGAGCTTGTAGAAGGCAGTGTAGTCGCCGCCGCCGTCATCATCGTTGCCGTCACCGTCGTCCTGCATGCCGCCATCCTTGCTGCAGCCTGCCCTGGATTGCCGCTGCGGACGGGGTAGGTCAGCGCCGGCGCCTCATCGACGCTGTCGAGGACGATGGCGCCATCCTCCCCCCGGCCGTGGCGTTGCTTGGTGATCTCCTCTAGAGCATGGCGTTGGCGCCCCATCTCCTACCGCACGTAGTCGTCGCGCGACCATTTCAGGCCGGTGTCGAGGTCGACGGCCATCTCCATGTGTTCTTGCTTGACGACGACGGGCGTCACCGGCTCCTTCTTCGGCCTGACCAGGTGAAGGTTGGCAGCGGCCCTCATTTATGACGAGGTTGCGGCCGCGGCTGCATCGGGCTCCAGCGTCTCCTGGGGCTCAGGCTTGACAGCGGCGAGCGGCGTTGTGTTGGAGGAGCGGGATCCGCTGGACGACCCCACCATGCGCCTAGGCATCGACGAGTTCCTGGTCCGGCACGAGAATGACGACGCCGGGTACTCCAACAGCGGCTCGTTGCCGCCCTTGATGTGCTCGAGGAGGGCGTGGAGCGTGCACCCGGGGACGCCCCACCACTGACAGCGGTCGTCGGAGTTGTGGCCACCCTTGGCGCCGGAGCACGGTTGGTGGAAGCGAGCTGGTCGGCATGGCGGCATTGGAAATACGCACTTCCTCCGACAAGGACGCCCGGGGACGGCAAGGGGACGCCACTGGCGTTGAGCCTCCAAGCGCCCGACACGCGCATGTCGAGGCGGCGCCGTGTAGTTGGCCTCATGGAGAACGCCCACCTCACACTCGTGCAGATGTCGGCAGCCAAAGCCGTTGGCCGCCGCTCCATCGCCGAGGAACCGCTCGGCCATGGGCTGGGCTTGACGGTGAAGGAGAGAGGGCGAGAGCAAGGACAACGAAGGAGAGAAGGTGGCCGGCGGCGAGAGAGAGATGGTTCGGCGTGGCGAGTGTGCGGCCAACGGCGACGAAGGCGGCTTTTATAGCGGCGAGGGGGTGGCGGTAGTGCGGACACGTGGCGGGAAAGGGCGGGACGCATGGCGGGTCGCCTGCACTGTGCCTCCCGAGATCAATGGCAGGCTGACCGGCGGCAACCTTGTCATTGATTTGCACGGGAGCCGATGCGATGAGATGAGGGCGATGATGCCTAGTCACTGACTCGGGGGGCCCACGGGATGGGAATCTGGCGCGGAAAGTTTTCGCGCCATTTTTCTTTCCCCGGCGCCCTTAGTCGGCCCCCAGCGCACTGGGTTCGGCCTGGGTCCGTCGGCAACAATTTCGGTCCTAATCGGCGAAATTTGGGCTCATGAGGGTGCGACTGGGCCATTTTCTAGAGTCGGCGATAAAAAAGGGTCCTTGGGAGGGGCCTGTTGGGGGACGAGCGGAGATGCTCTCAGCATCAGGTTTGGAAAGTATCGACACTCATGTGGCAGTTACACGCCTTGGGGAGGTGGTTAGTAACTAGCATCACAGATGCATTCTCTCTGGGTTAAAACATATGGTCTTGCGTTCTTCCGTGAATAGGCAGCATCAATGTCGACGGATTATTACTTTGTTGAAGATGTTGGTTCAAAACAATAATACTACACTCACCAACAATTACAGATGTTCTACAGAATTTTCTTAACATTAACACTCTGCCCCCCTGATTTTCAAGGGGGTGAGGCCCTTCCCACCCCATAATCCCAATCCTAACACTCCACGTATTCAAGTCTGTTGATTCTGTAAAATGGCTCCCCGTGAGTCTAGCATTGCTAGGTTCAAAATATTCTTCGGGGTGATAACCTTGGTCTGGCATGAGGCCGGACCAATCAACATCGACGCGATGGCGCTTGCTCCATTTTAAAGGTGTTCTTTTGAAGTGTTCTGTCCTTTGTCTCCTACACCATCGTAGGTTTGGCAATACGATTTAAGGATAGTGCACAGAGGTATGTCTTGTGTGAATGGCCTCAAGTTAAAGTTTTTCCTACTTGTAAGCTGATTTATTTGATATTATCAATATTTTCTATGAATGTGCGCATTATTTGATGAAGAGGAGAGGACGAGGGTCTTTGCCATCTTTTTGAAAAGAAAATACAGACGCTGAAGCAACCAGGACTCAACTTAGAGCAACTGTAGCAAATGCCACAAATCTGCGTGCCAATACAGTTTGCACGCCCCCTCCTCCTCCCCTGCCCCCAAAAATGGGAATTGCAGTACCGTGCGACATCAGGCAGAACGATATGATACAATTGTACCGTAAAAACGAATATTCCATCCATCGGTGCTTATTTTATTTCTCCTTTTTCCATGGTCATCTTCTTTCCAAAATCACCCGCACAAGCAGTCATCTCCAGCTGCGACCGCTTCCAAAACACCATGGTCGTCGGGCCCCGGCGGCGACCGTGAGCCCGCCTCCCTGGCTAAGCTACTGCGGCCACCCAAGAGCTCTAAGGGCGCGATGTTGTTGGGCTTTGGCGACGACCTCGAACCCGCATCCATGGTGGAGCTGCCGCGGCCACCAAATAGCTTGAGAGGCGTGATGGCCATCAGGAATGAGGCAAGGAAGGGCGAGGGACGTCGGCGGGGATAGCCGAAATCGAAAGCTGGCGGAGGCGGCGGTGGCGGTTGACATGGAATTTCCCTACTATAGGGGGAGTTGTAAAAGGAAGGAGCGAAACCGGAGATATAGAGGAAGCGGGCCAATTTTTAGAGCTCGCCGTAATTTATTCACTCGAGGGCCGTTGAGGGAGTCCTGGATTAGGGGGTCTCTGGACAGCCGGACTATATCCTTTGGCCGGACTATTGGACTATGAAGATACAAGATTAAAGACTTCGTCTCGTGTCCGGATGGGACTCTACTTGGCATGGAAGGCAAGCTAGGCAATACGGATATGTATATCTCCTCCTTTGTAACCGACCTTGTGTAACCCTAGCCCCCTCCGGTGTCTATATAAACCGGAGGGTTTTAGTCCGTAGGACAACATACAATCATACCATAGGCTAGCTTCTAGGGTTTAGCCTCTCCCATCTCGTGGTAGATCAACTCTTGTACTACTCATATTATCAAGAATAAATCAAGCAGGACGTAGGGTTTTACCTCCATCAAGAGGGCCCGAACCTGGGTAAAACATCATGTTCCCTGCCTCCTCTTACCATCCGCCTTAGACGCATAGTTCGGGACCCCCTACCCGAGATCCGCCGGTTTTGACACCGACATTGGTGCTTTCATTGAGAGTTCCTCTGTGTCGTCGCCATTAGGCTTGATGGCTCCTTCAATCATCGATAGCGATGTAGTCCAGGGTGAGACTTTTCTCCCCGGGCAGATCTTTGTATTCGGCGGCTTCGCACTGCGGGCCAACTCGCTTGGCCATCTGGAGCAGATCGAAAGTTACGTCCCTGGCCACCAGGTCAGGTTTGGAAGCTTAAACTACACGGCCGATATCCGCAGAGACTTGATCTTCGACGGATTCGAGCCCCTACCGAGTGCGCCACACGGTCTCGATGAGCATGATTTAGCTCTACCATGGGACAATGTTCAGGAGATCGCACCGGCAACTGCTCCGACCCTCAATTCGGAGCCAATCGCGCCATCCATGGACGGGTGGATAGACCCCGCCACGGAGGCCGTACTCTCAGCGGCGATCGAGCCGAGGATCGACCTTACCCTTCACGGGAGCCGTGACGCCGAACTACCGGATTCTTCCCTGGCCACGGACTCCGAACCGCCTGCGCCCGTGCCTATCGGATCCGACTGGGCGCCGATCATGGAGTTTACATCCGCGGATATCTTTCAGCACTCGCCCTTCAGCGACATACTGAACTCATTAAGGTCTCTCTCCCTGTCAGGAGAGTCCTGGCCGAACTATGTTCGGTAGGATTGGGATGTGGATGACGAAGAAATTCGCCACCCACCCACCACCCACTTAGTAGCCACTGTCGACGATTTAACCGATATGCTCGACTTCGACTCCGAAGACATCAACAGCATGGACGACAACGCAGGAGGCGAACAAGAACCACTGCCCACAGGGCACTGTACAGCCACCTCATCATATGACATATATATGGTGGACACACCCAAAGAAGGCAATGGAGGATGACCCCTCCAAGAAGCAACCCAAGCGCCAACGTCAGCGGCGCCGCTCTAAGTCCCGCCAAGGCAAAAGTGGTGATACCGGCACAGGAGATAATAGCACTCCGGACAGTGCCGAAGATAACAACAATCCCCTCTAGCAAGATTTAGAGCAGGAGGATGGAGAAACCAGCCCTCTCGGGAGAGCGGCAGATGGAGAGGCGGAGGATGATAATTACATGCCTCCCTCCGAAGACGAGGCAAGCCTCGACGGTGACGAATTCGTCGTTCTTGAGGATCCCGTCGAACAAGAGCGCTTCAAGCGCCGGCTTATAGCCACAATAAATAGCTTTAAGAAAAGGCATCAACAACTTCAAGCTGATCAAGATTTTCTAGTCGACAGATGGACCGAAGTCCTTGTGGCCAAGGAATATAAACTCGAACGTCCCTCCAAGAGTTACCCAAAGCGCAGATTGCTACCCCGACTGGAGGAGGAAGCACCAACACCCACATCTCCAGCGTATGACGCGGCTGATCGGCCACCTCGTGGCCGCGACAGAGAGGCATTTCAGCCAAAAGCTCAGCCCGCACCCCGACGCCACTCAAATAAAAATATCAAGGCATGGGGAAATACGCCAGACCTGCGAGACGGATTGGAGGACAAAGCAAAACACGCAAGATCAATCTACGGATCACGAGGGTGCGCCACTATGCGAGACGATAACCGTCATGCCGGATACAGTAAAAGTAAATCCGGCTGGGCCGAACACAGTGGACAAGACTCATTTGAGCTGGGTCGCGATATAGCCCAGTACAGAGGCGCCACACACCCCCTATGCTTCACAAACGAAGTAATGGATCACCAAATCCCCGAGGGTTTCAAACCCGTAAATATCGAATCATACGACGGCACAACAGATCCTGCGGTATGGGTCGAGGACTTCCTCTTGCACATCCACATGGCCTACGGTGACGATCTACACGCCATCAAATACCTCCCACTCAAGCTCAAAGGACCATCTCAGCATTGGCTCAACAGCCTGCCAGCAGAATCCATTGGCTGTTGGGAAGATCTGGAAGCCGCATTCCTCGACAAGTTCCGGGGCACTTATGTGCGACCACCAGATGCCGATGACTTGAGCCACATAATTTAGCAGCCGGAGGAATCGGCCAGGCAATTCTGGACACGGTTTCTAACAAAGAAAAATCAAATCGTCGACTTCCGGATGCAGAGGCCCTAGCAGCTTTTAAGCACAACATCCGCGATGAGTGGCTCGCCCGGCACCTTGGCCAGGAAAAGCCGAAATCTATGGCAACCCTCACGACACTCATGACCCGCTTTTGTGCGGGAGAGGACAGCTAGCTGGCTCGCAGCAATAACATATCATAGAACCATGGTACTTCGGATACCAAGGACGGCAATGGCAGGTCACGTCGCAACAAACATAAGCGCCACATCAACAACGACAATACCGAGGCTACGACAGTCAATGCCGGATTCAAAGGCTCTAAATCCGGTCAGCGGAAAAAGCCATTCAAAAGAAGCACTCTGGGCCCGTCCAGTTTGGACCGTATACTCGATTGCTCGTGTCAAATACACGACACCCCCGACAAGCCAGCCAACCACACCAACAGGGACTGTTGGGTGTTGAAGCAGGCCGGCAAGTTAAATGCCGAAAACAAAGACAAGGGGTCACATAGCAATGACGAGGAGGAGCCCCGGCAATCGAACACCAGAGGACAGAAGAGGTTCCCCCCACAAGTGCGGACGGTGAACATGATATACGCAACCCACATCCCCAAGAGGGAGCGGTAGCGTGCGCTAAGGGACGTATATGCATTGGAGACAGTCGCCCTAAAGTTCAACCCATGGTCCTCCTGTCCGATCACCTTCGATCGCAGGAACCACCCCACTAGTATCCGTCATGGCGGATTCACCGCACTGGTCCTAGACCCAATCATTGACGGATTTCACCTCACTCGAGTCCTTATGGATGGCGGCAGCAGCCTGAACCTGCTTTATTAGGACACAGTGCGCAAAATGGGTATAGACCCCTCAAGGATCAAACCCACAAAAACGACCTTCAAAGGCGTCATACCAGGTGTAGAGGCCCATTGCACAGGCTCAGTCACACTGGAAGTGGTCTTCGGATCCCCGGATAACTTCTGAAGCGAGGAGTTAATCTTCGATAGTCCCGTTCCGCAGTGGCTATCATGCACTGCTCGGGCGAACCGCATTTGCGAGATTCAACACGGTACCGCATTATGCATACCTCAAGCTCAAGATGCCAGGACCTCGGGGGGTCATCACTGTTAATGGAAACATAGAGAGCTCTCTCCGCACGAAGGAGCACACTGCGGCCCTCGTAGCAGAAGCGCAAAGCAGCCTCTTAAGGCAATCCACCAGTTCGGCGATTAAGGACCCGGACACCTTCAAGCGCGCCCGGAGTAATCGGCAACAAGACCGCCTGACACATTCCAAGCTCGCATAGCAATGCGGCCCCCACCCCAGTCCTAGCCAAACGGCGAAATCCGTGCCACGCGTACATAATTACGCATTGAAAATACCATGGGCATAGGTGGGGAGGGGGGCACGACTACGGCATGCCCCAAGACGCGGCTCAACCGCACTAGGGGCTTCCCGCTTAGTTATTTTTCTCTCTTTCAGGACTTTAATCTCTGGAAACCCTGTCCGACAGCATGATTGTCGGACACATGATGCAGCAACCAAGGAGGCAGAAAGCTACGTCGCACCACGGAACTCCCAGGTGGATTACGATAACGAGTGAAATACTTGCTTTAACACCATTCCTCAGCTTGCCCTTGGAGGGGACATGTCAAATAGTCCTACTTTTTTCTTATCGCACTACTTGTATCATTCTGCTTTAACGCACCTTTTTGAGTAAACAATGCATAGCACTAGACTATTATCGCATTCTCTATTTTTATTTATATATATATATATATGTTCATTCATGACATCCAGCACCCGTACACTCTGGTACGGCCAGTACGCTAGGGGCTTAACCATACCCCATAATACGACATAAGAAGTCCGAAAACTTTCGACAGTGCGGAACCCCAAACTTATAGCATTATATGCATCAGCTCCGAATCATGTCTTGGGTCAATAGTTGGGTTTGCCTGGCTCCCATGTTTTGGTACCTTATGTTCCGCTAAATCGGCTAAGGTAGCACTGGGAGAACTACTGCGATTGTGCCCCGGTTCAGCTAGGCTAAGCACCTCAGTAGAGAAAGCTAAAACTGACTGTCATGATAAGGCGAGAGTTGGTCGCTGTTCGAGAGGTTTCGAGTCCCTAAAGACTTAGGCCGCTTAGAGCGAGGAGTCGGCTTTGTCTGGCTTAAGGCGTGTATAGCGCCCCGAATTCGGCCATCCGAATACTAGGGGCTTGACCAAAATTTAAAATTATAGAATTCTATGGCTAAGTGAGAGTGATAAAGCATTATAGTCCGATTGCCTTGTTCGTTGTGCTGAGCACCTCCCACGAAGGACCCAAAAATGGGAAAAAGAGTGCTCAGGTTTATCCCAAACACCCCAACACTTGTGGCATGGGGGCAGAAGCCGATGACTAGCCATCTCTCAGATTTGATAAAAAGTCAAACAGAAGGTAACATTTTAAATTCAAACAAGCTTTGCATAGCGCATATGTACAAGTTTTCATAATACAGGATCACACGAGCAAGTTCATTCAAATATTACATCTTTCGCACACTCGTCCGCTACAAGACGGACACCCTTCAGGACACCCTCATAATACATCTCGGGGTGGCGATGCTCCTTGCCCTGCTGCAGCCCCTCCTTCACCAGCTTCTCGGCGTCCATCTTGGCCCAGTGCACCTTTGCACAGGCAAAAGCCCGGCGTGCACCTTCGATGCAGACGGACCGCTTGATGACTTCTAGCCGTGGGCAGGTATCCACAAGCCGCCTCACCAGGCCGAAGTAGCTGTTGGGAAGGGACTCACCAGGCCACATCCGGACTATAAAGCCCTTCATGGCCTATACGACCGCCTTGTGCAGCTCGACTAGTTGCTTCAGCTGGTTGCTCACAGGCATCGGGTGTTCGGTCCCAGTATACTGAGACCAGAACAACTTCTCCATCGAGCTTCCCTCCTCGGC
This sequence comes from Triticum dicoccoides, assembly GCF_002162155.2. Taxonomy (NCBI): domain Eukaryota; kingdom Viridiplantae; phylum Streptophyta; class Magnoliopsida; order Poales; family Poaceae; genus Triticum; species Triticum dicoccoides. The sequence continues at coordinate 387,828,971 of NC_041390.1, read as the reverse complement.
CTGGTAATATTCCACGGCATCCGACACGCTGTGGGGCAAATCTGCGAATGCTCCTGGAGAGCTCCGGACTCGGGTAAGTAACAAGTAATTTACTTGCACATGCTTGCTTTGCATATTGAATGCCTTACCCGCCGCTATCTTCCTCATAGCCTCAATCTCCTAGAGGGCTTTTTTGGCTTCAGCCTTGGAATTCTTTGCGCTCTCGAGGGTCGTGGCAAGCTCAGACTCTCGCGTCTTCGAGTCAAGCTCCAAAGCCTCGTGCTTCGTCACGAGAGCCTGGAGCTCTTGCTGCACCTCGCCCACACTACAAAAAAAGACACATCCATGACATTTTGGACTGAACGAATTTTTTTTCTGTCATACATATGACACTTCTATGATGATAATTGTGACAAAACCCGGTATCATCATAGATGTGGTGGGCTCCTACTTCTATGACAAAAAATCATGACAGAAAATGGGCTTTTCATCCTGGGCGAGCCGGAGACGCAGCTGCATGACATTTTTGGGCCGTCCATGACGGGAAAAACCGTGGTAGAAGCGAGGGCGAGGAAAATTCCGGGGAGTTCCCGGTTACGGTGGGAGGTCGGGGGCCGAGCGATGCACGCTTCTCTTGTACACGTACGTGCGTGTGTGCGAGGCGTTGGCTCTAACTGAACCCGAGCGAGGCGTTGGGCTCTAACTGAACCCGAGCGATTGCACTGGAGGCTACGCATTACTGAACCCGAGCGATCGATCGATGGCTGTTAACTAAACCCGATCGAGCGATTCCTTCGCTACTGCTGCTAACTGAAGACGATCGATGCTACCTCTAGATGAACAGTGAGCGTTGCGGGGCGGTTTGGATGAACAGTTCCTGGTGGGGGTGGATGAACAGGACCCCATGGTGTTGCCTCTGGATGAACATGACCCCGATTGATCGAGCCGGTTAGGGCTGGATGAACAAGACCCCGTGGAGGGTTGGATGAACAGGACCACCCCATGGAGGGCAGGATGAACAGTAGATGGTGGAGGGCAGGACGAACAGTAGCCCGTGGAGGGGTGGTTGAACAGGAGCCCGTGGAGAGGGCTGGTTGAACAGTAGCCCGTGGAGGGGTGGATGAACAGGAGCCCGTGGATGAATAGTCTCAGGTGGAGGCTGGAGGAGGTCGACGGTGGATGAACAATAGCTCGTGGAGGCTGGAGGGGGTCGACGGTGGAGATGAATAGTATCCCGTGGAGTCCCGTTTTGCGGTACGCCACACCCTTCCCGATGATCAGGACCCCCATTTCGACCATAGGGGGTCCGTTTCGTCCGTTTTGCGGTATGCCACACCCCTCCCGATGAACAAGACCCCCGTTTTGACCGTAGGAGGTCCGTTTCCTTCGTTTTGCGGTACGCCAGACCCCTCCCGATCAACGGGACCCCGTTCCGAACATAGGAGGTCCGTTTCCTCCGTTGTGCGGTACGCCATGCCTCGTTTCCATCGCCTGTTCGGTCCAAGCCCTCCCGATGAACACGACCACACATTTCGTTCCGACCCAGCCGGTTGGCTCCCACGCGTTCCGTTGCCTCCGGATGAACACGACGCATTCCATTGCCTCCCCATGAACACGATCATTCCATTGCCTCCCCATGAACACGTCGCATTCTGTTGCCTCCCCATGAACACGACGACGGTGTTGTTTCTCCGTTTTGACCCAGCCATGTCAACGAGCCCTCGTCGTACGTATGCGCGAGTAGGCGTTCGAGACCCCGCCCGTATGTACACATACGTGGTCGTATTTTCTTTCTTGCACCCTGGCCACCTCTACTATGACACGTGCGCGCCTCTACATCCACCAGTATATATGTACATACACATTCGCGACCAGAATGACAATGCTACGTACGCTTCGACCAGGTGGGTCCCGACTGTCAGGCACTTCCTTGCGTGCGAAGATGTAGCTGGTGGGTCCCAGCAGTCAGGGGGGCGAAATACGGTGGCCCGTCCGGTGGATCCCCGCTGTCAGGTGGAGGAATAATTATTTTGCACGTAATAAGGAGGCACTTCCTTGCTGCGGCCATGGACCCAGCTGTCAGCGTCACCATGTACAGTCCACGTCCGATGGAAGCCATTCCTTGACCACGTTGACCACGCCGCGCCGAGAGCACCAGGGCGATGGACGATGGCGAGGCCTAGGAAGGGGACGACGCGGAGCCGGGGAAGACGCGACAGTGGATGCCCACGTGTAGAGGAGTACGAGGGCACTGGTTCGCTGCGGTGTGAGGTTGCCGTCGCTGCAGAGTAACAGGGGGTGTGGGTGAGTAGAGGGATGGCCTGGCCAGCGGTGGGAGTAGTAGGGGGCGGTGAGGCCTCCGCCGCATCACAGTCGGCCACGGGAGGCAGGAGCACGAGGCACGACCGGTGCTGGTTTGGGCGGCTGGAGCAAGAAGACCAGAGGTTGAAGAAGCACTACGGCCGTTGGATGGACATCGTATGGTCACTGGAGCTAGAATCGTGCATATTGACTAAGTTGACAAAGCCCTCCGTCCCCGTCAACTTAGTAGGCCCACAAGTCAGCCTGCCACTATACTGGGTCCCAGCTAACAGGGGGGTATTCATTTTTTGTGCGTAATAAGGAGGCACTTCCTTGCGTGTGAAGATATAGGTGGTGGGTCCGAGCTGTCAGCTGCGGTAACGTTTTTTTCACGAAATACAGAGGCCCTTTCGGTGGGTCCATGATGTCAGGTGGAGGAATCATTATTTTGCGTGTAATAAGGAGGCATTTCCTTGCGTGCGGCCGTGGACCCAGCTATCGGCCTCTCCACGTACAGTCCACTTCAGATGCATGTCGATCGTTGACCATGTTGACCAGGCCGCGCCGAGAGCACCAGGGCGGTGGACGACGGCGAGGCCTAGGAAGGGAACGACATGGAGGCAGGGAAGACTCGGCAGTTGTTTCCCACGCGGAGGGGAGTACGACTGTACGAGGGTTTACTGGTTCGTCTGCCGTCGCCGGAGAATAATAGCAGGTGTGGGTGAGTAGAGGGATGGCTAGGCCAGCGATGGGAGTACGATGGGGCGGTGAGGCCTGCGCGGCAGCACAGCCGGCCACGGGGAGGAGGGAGCAGGCTGTCCCGCCGGCACTTGTTTGAGCGGCTGGAGCAGGAAGAGCAGAGATTGAAGAAGCACGGCGGCCGTTGGATGGACATCCAACAGTCACTGCTTTTGCGTCAACCTTTTTTTAGGAAAGCCTCAAATCCGTGGAAAACAGCATACAGCCCATCTGCCATTATTTCAAATAATTTTCAGCCCATTTACTAATTCTTAAGGTTTTTTTGGAGCCCGTATTCTTTTTGTTAGCATTACAACCCAAATTGTGGCCACGGTTAAAAAATTGTACGAAATTTTGCATATTTCGGTGCAGTCCGAACTGTTTTTAATCTCGAAATTTCGACTCACATTCAAACTGATTTTAAAAATAAATGTATATCAATATAAAATCCAACAAATTCTCCATGCATAAAAATTAATGTAATTTAAAATCTTGAAATGAAAAAAAAGATATTTGAAACTAATTGCCGGTTTGATGTGTTTTAAAAATGTACAGCCCATTTCTCATTATTGATGGGCCATTTTCTCGGCCAGCCGAATGAAAGCTCCCCTCGTCTTGAAAGATTTGCAGCCCAACAGGCCTGACAAAGCGACTTACTTGGCAAATCACAAAAAAACTGGGCTGTGGCCATGGACCCAACTGTCAGCCTCTCCACGTACAGTACTCTTCTGAGGGAAGTCGTTCCTTGACCGTGTTGAGCACGCCGTGTGGAGAGCACCATGGCGGTGGATGACGGCGAGGCCTAGGAAGGGGATGAAGCGGAGCCGGGGAAGACGCGGCAGTGGAAGCACGCACGGAGAGGAGTACGAGGGTTCACTGGTTCGACTGCAGAGTGAGGCTGCCGTCGCCGCATGGCCTGGCCAGCGGTGGGAATAGTAGGGGGCGGTGAGGCCTCCGCGGCAGCACAGCCGGCCATGGGAGGCAGGAGCATGCGGCATGACCGGCGCTGCTTTGGGCGGCTGGAGCAAGAAGACCAGAGGTTGAAGAAGCACTACGGCCGTTGGATGGACATCGCACGGTCACTGGAGCTAGAATCGTTCATATTGACTTAGTTGACAAAGCCCTCCGTCCCCGTCAACTTTGTTGGCCCACAAGTCATCCTCCCACTATGGAGGGTCCCAGCTAGCAGGGGGTATTCATTTTTTGTGCGTAATAAGGAGGCACTTCCTTGCATGCGAAGATATAGCTGGTGGGTCTGACATGTCAGCGGGGGGAACGTTTTTTTCGCGAAATACAAAGGCCCTTCCAGTGGGTCCCAGCTATCAGGTGGAGGAATCATTATTTTGCGCGTACAGTCCACGGCCGATGGATGTCGTTCGTTGACCAAGTTGACCAGGCCGCACCGAGAGCACCATGGTGGTGGATGACGACGAGGCCTAGGAAGGGAACGTCACGGAGCCGGGGAAGACTCGGCAATGGTTGCCCACGCGGTGGGGAGTACGAGGGTTTACTGGTCCGGCTACCGTCGCCGGAAAATAACAGGAGGTGTGGGTGAGTAGAGGAATGGCCTGGCCAGCAATGAAGTAGGGTGGGGCGATGCGGCCTGTGCGGCAGCATAGCCGGCCATGGGAGGCGGGAGCAGGTAGTCCCACCGGAGCTGGTTTGGGCGGCTGGAGCAAGAAGTTCAGATATTGAAGAAGTAGCACGGCCGTTGGATGTTACGTCAACCTAGTAGACCCACAAGTCAGCCTCCAAATTTGTCCCAAACAGCATACAGCCCGAAATTTCTAGCCAGATTCAAATTAATTTTCAATCTAAATATACCTTAATTTAAATCCAATGAAATTTTACCCGCACAAAAACAATGAAATTTAAAATATCAAAATCCAAAAGAAAACATTATTTTGGAACTAATTGTCTTTTTGCTGTATTTTTCATTTTATAGCCCATTTATTATTACTTATAGCCCATTTCTTATTACTTATAGCCCATTTTCTGGGCAAAATGCATCCCTCCTCGTCTTGAAAGATTTCCGGCCCAGCAGGGCATAGAAAAGCAAGTAGGCTTACGTTGGTTATTCTGCAAAAAACAAAATAGCTGGCTAGCAATTTTCAGAAAGGAAAAAATAAACTGGGCTAGTCATGTGCTAAACATATGAAATAAAAGCCTGGGCTAGACGGGCCACGGGTCCCGCATAACCCTGTTGATACCCTTCTCCGTCCCAAAAAAACAAAATGACTACGCGCGCTGCAGGGTCCCTACTATCATCCTCACCATGTACAGTCATCTCCTTATTCCTCTCGGTTGTTGACCATGTTGACAACACCGGAGGGCGGCGCCGTGGAGAGCGAACCAAGGCGGAGGACGATGGTGAGGCCTCGGACGGGAACGAACAAGAGCCGGGGCAGATCACAACCAACCATGGGAGACGGGAGCAGGCGGTCCCGCCGGCACTGGTTTGGCTTTGGCGGCTCGAGGAAGAAGAGACTGAAGAAACGCGACAGACATTGAATGTCAATCCAATGGTCAAGGTTGGCACAATCATTTGACTAAGCGGACACCAAGTAGCACACTTTTTTATATATAGGAAGAAAACTGCGAGGAAAATGTGTTCATTTGCCGTCCTCCTCACAGGAAATGTTCGCCACATAAGTGACTAGCACCCTTGGTTTTCAACCGAGAGGACTTGGGTTCGAGTCCCGGGAACTCTCAATTTTGTCCTCCTTCCTTCCTCGCAAAAAAGGGAAAGAAAATCAAAGACTTTGGAAGGCGTACAGCACAAGCTAGTGTACCAGTAAAGAGACGTTGCCGAGTTTTAGAAAAAAGAAAGACGTGCTCCAGTAGCTGGTTCGAATCCAAACCTAGACTATGACTATATATGATGCTATGCTATTCTGCAAGTAATGAAACTGACATATCCAACGTTCGCTTCTCCTCTTCTCTACTTACTCTGCCTAGCATCAGAAGCTCTGGCTGCAGCAACCATGTTCGCTGGCTGCTCGTCCACCTGCTCTTCAGCAGGCAACAACCAGATATGCGCCAAGTCGCAACCCGTACCATCGCCTGTGGGTCTCATCACACCCTCGCCGACACGCGCACCGCAGCCGATTGCTCATCGCAACCCGCTGCCGTTGGTGTGGTGCCACTGCTGCAAATCACGCGGAGTCATCCGTCGCGTCTCAACCACAATCCGCAACCCTGACCGAGTCTTCTACAAATGCCCGAATCATGGGGTAATAATATGTTTAAGTGTTGTTCTGCTGCTTTCAGTTGCTGATTTTTTTAATAGTTTGGTTGATGATCTACCAATTTGATTCGTGCAGAAAAGGGAAGATTCGTGTGATTTGTATTTCTGGGAAGTTGCTGATGTGGGGGAATGCAACTACGATGATTATTTGGTTAGCCGAGGAATCCCAATACCAGCAGGTTGGGGTGTTGGACAAGTAACTGAAGGAACGACAGAAGAGGAAGATGCAGAGCAGAAGGTTAAAGATGCAGTTCCTCTTATCATGGCCAAGCAACAGCTGCTGAACGGCCTTGACAGCAATGAGGAGATGAAAGAGCTTGTGAAGATAATGGGCAAAATCGATGTGCTCTGTAGGATGATTGTCTCTTTATTTGCAGTGTATGTAGCACTCGTAATGTATTCAGTGGCTACGATATGAGCACTTTGCTGAAACTAGTAATGAATAAAACCTGTGTAGCAGGCCGGGCATAGTGTTGTGAACATCTAATGATTTCTATTAACGGAAATCAGGGGTATCCCCTTTTACTTATATAAATAAATAAATAGCAGAGGCCCTATCGGGTCAGCTTTGTTCTCATTCGAAGACGTCGAGCAAATTGCAGTCCAATAGCAAACTATGTCATCAAATTCAAGTTTCACATCCAAATATGAGTACAACTAAACAACAATGTCATCATGTTTTAGTTGTCATACAATCACCAAACACAAATCAGCATACATAACAAGTGATGTTCTCACAGCAAAATACTAAACAACATGTTCATCAGGTTTCAGTTGTCATAGCAAACACAATTTCACATAGTAGATAAAAAAACGACTTCTGACAGGAAAATACGACAAAAGCAATGTAATCATCATCCGCAGCAGCAGCGTCAACATCTTTGCCATGTTTATCAGTCTGAATCGTAATTCCCCATGGTGTCATCTTCTTCTTCATCCTCAACGTCCTCGAGCGTTGGCTTCTTCTTGATCAACTCTTGTATGTCCACAGCACGAAATGCAATCTTGTCGCCGGCGTCATTGACATGATGGTTCTCAAAGATATTAGGAACATCTATGTTATCTTGTACATCAGGAGCAGTGTAAGCATCATCTTGTTGTGCAACTTCATTAAATGAATTCCTCTGCTCAAACCTTTGCAATACTCTCCGGTCATCGCTACGTGCAAATGTGTCTTCCAAGAAAAATATCTGTGTTGCTTGATTTGCCAAAATAAAAGGCTCGTTGGTCTGGTACGCCGCCTTCACATTGATGGATTTGAAATAATCATCAGCTCTGGGTTTTGCGATCCTAGAAAATAGGTTATACCAACGACAGCACAACAGAACCACACAGCGATGATCCTAGAAACTGGAGATATACTGCAACTGAATAATGTCTGTTATGCTAGCATACATTTCAGTTGTCTCTTTGTCATACGTATCCATGCTCATGATGGCACTATTTTGTGTCTTCCTGCCTTCGTCTCATGCAAGGGTGTTGTAGCGCACATCTCCACCAACGCAAGATTCATAATGTCTTACCCGAGTATCAGGACCCATTGCTAATGAGTAAAGGGCATCATCAACTGCCTGCCCATCCTCCCGCATCTTCTTAACCTATGGTTATAAAATAGACAAGTTGATCATCTTATGTACTCAATATATTAAAAAAACTGACAGTGCACTTCAAAAGCTTACATGGTTCTTAAACCATTTCGCAAATCCTGCCATAACCAGTTTGTCAATGTTTCTTGGATTTTGCGGCAGTAACTCCTCTTTGTAGATGCTGCACAACATAGTGATCGCGTCAAACATCTAAATATATAAGAATGTGCTGCAAGTTTAGTAGATTATGATGTATAAGCTGCAGTACTGCACTTACTTGATATAAGGTAGTATCTCAGGATAGTTATTCAACACATACCAAACCATTTTGTCCAAATCTTTAGGTTTGTCCTCTTGTCGACTCTTCCCTGTAACCCGAATAGAATAGTCGAAAACATTGAGCCCGGGATTGTCTTCACCCACCTCTTTGCTAAGCTGATCAACTGTTTTAATGTATTTTGAGCAGAATGTCAACACTTCTGTAGCAATGTAGACCTCTGCAATGGAACCCTCGGGTCTAGCTCTGTTCCTAACATAGCCCTTGAAAGTGCCTAGCCGCCTTTCAATAGGGTACATCCAGCCATACTGTACTGGACCTCTAAGTAGTGCCTCATTAGGTAGATGAACAGCTAAATGCACCATCACATCAAAGAAGGCTGGAGGATATATCTTCTCAAGGTCTCATAGGATAGTTGGTATCTTGTCTCTAAGACGCTCCAAAGCATCTATCCTGATATTCCTACTGCAGAGTTCCCTGAAGAATTGTCCCAACTCTGCAACTGCTCTGTATAAGTCAGGGCGGCCCAATCCTCTAAAGATAACAGGTAAAACCCTTTGAAGTAGGACGTGGTAGTCATGAGTTTTCAACCCTTGTACCTTGTTTCCATCTGCACTAACTCTCCTTTCAGGGTTGGATGCAAATCCATGTGGGAATTTCACACGTGACAGGACCTCACAGAATTCTTTTTACCTTGTCCAAGACGTACACAACTGATGCCATATTCCGTGGTTTACCTTCATCTTGCACCTGCAAATCCTTTCTGATACCCAGGCGTGTCAAATCAATCCTAGATTTTAAGGTATCTTTCATCTTGCCTTCAATATTAAGAAGTGTGCCGATAATGCTATCACATATATTTTTCTCGATGTGCATCACATCAAGATTATGCCGCAGATCCAATTCTTTCCAATACTCCATGTCCCACAAAGTGGACCTGCGGGTAAACAATAATCTCTCTTCTATCCTGCCACCCTTCCTTTTCCCGCTACCATTACCAGGATGGTTTGCTGGTGTAATATGCCTGACCTTCTCCAATTCCACTTGCAACTCATCGGCGGTGAGCCTCTTTGGCGCATCACGGTTTTCATGCTTTGCATTGAACACATGTCTTCGGTATTTTCTAGGATGTGGATTGTCCTTGGCAAGGAAACGGCGGTGTCCCATGTAACAGATCTTGCTAAGTATTGCGTATGACAGCGGATTCCTATCACAGTGAACACATGCATTGTAACCATGTGTCGTTCGCCCTAACATAGTGTCCAAAGCTGGATAATCATGGATGCACCAAATTATAATAGCACGTAGAAAGAAATCAGCTGGTGGGCTGCTATATAGGTCTCGAGTGAGAACACCCTACCATAGCTGTTGAAGTTCCTCCACAAGAGGCTCCATGAACAAATCAAAATCCTTTCCAGGACTTTTTGGACCTGGGATGAGTAAGGCCATCATGTAGTTTGATTCTTTGGTGTAGACATTTGGAGGCATGTTGTAAGGTATAGCAAGCACTGGCCACATGCTATATGTGGCGCTTTGGTGGCCAAATGGGTTAAATCCATCTGAAGCTAAGCCAAGTCTAATGTTTCTCGGGTCAGCAGCAAACTCTTTGTGTTTATCATTGAAGCTTTTCCACTCACTACCATGAGATGGATGGCTCATTACATTCTGATCTATGTACTCCTGGTTCCTAGAATGCCACAATACATCCTCTCTTGTTTCAGCATCATGAAACAACCTCTGCAATCTTGGTGTAATTGGAAAATGTCTCAGAACATTATGAGGAATCCTCTTCACAGCATCGCCATGTTTCCATCTTGATGATTTGCATTTCGGGCATTCACTTAAGTTGGCATAATCCTTCCGGAACAGAACACAATTATTCTTACAAACATGGATCATATCATATCCAATTCCAACTGCACGAAGGAAATTCTTCATTTTACTGTAGGTGTGTGGCAGCTCAGAGCATCTGGGAAAGATTCGCGGAAAGCAGCCAACATCGCATCAAATGATTTGTTGATCATCCGCTCAGATGTCTTCGCCTGAAGAAAGGTGATCATAGCTGAGAATACTGACAGCTTATTTCCTGGGGTGATAGCAATGTTGCATTGTTCCAACATGCGGGCCCACCGTTTTTCTTCTGCAGGTGAAAGTTCATGGAATGCACGAGCATTTCATAGCATTGTTTCAATGTTGGTCAAACTCACTGGCTCCGCCACCACCACCTCCTCCTCCTCCTCCTCCTCTTCCACCTGAGCATCAGGCAGATCAAGATGATGATCTGTTGCTTCCATGTAGTCAATAACATTGACGTTCACAGCTTCACCATGATGAACCCACCTAGTATATGTGACCGACATCCCATACAAGTGTAGATGATTTTGCACAGTTGATTGGGGTCTTGTAACTGAATTCATACAACTGCTACACGGGCAGAGCATATCTGATTTCGGACCATCGTACTCAGCTCTGATAAAGTTCATGAAGTTTTCAACCCCCTCGACATATGCAGCGGAGAATCTTCGAGCAGAAGTTATCCAAGTCATGTCCATCTGTTAGACATACAAATTAGTTCTTCTACTAGATATTACAGGAAAAACATATATGCTTTTTTATGAAGTCCAGAAAAAAATACATAGGTCGATGTCTAAAGCTATGGCAAGATATTTGGACGAGCAGATCTAAGTAACGAAATATATGTAAAGCTAATTCAGCAAATAGATTTGAGTGCCAAATTATGGCAGGCTGTTTCAGCAGTCAATGAGGCCGAGCACACAGCCATCGAACTATCGAAGGCCATCACAGCAACAAAGATCGAGTATAAAACAGTGTAGAGCTATTTCAGCTAACAGATTGGCTACTAGACCATGGCAATCTACGTCACAATAAATATATGGCAGGATATTTTAGTAACTAATCGGCCTTGGCATGCCATCTCAGCTAAGCAGATTGAGTGCAGAACAGGGCAAGGAAGCTTCTTAGGCAGAGCATATTGACAGTAAACTACTTCGACAAACAGTGAGATTAACAACATCTATCAGCTAACATTCAGCGCTACACCGACATGAACGGGGCCTCAGTCTAGAATGCGCGTACCGTAGGAAAAACTGACCACCGTGCGTCTGCACACGAACGTCGCCAGCGGTGGCGGCGCTGACTACCGTGCGCCTCCACAAGAACGTAGCCAGAGGTGGCAGCACGGCTAGAGGACGGTAGTCAAAGAGAGTGTACTGTGGAAGCGAGAGGATCACCGAACCGCGGCGCCGACGTATTGGCGCGGCGGGGAGGGCGGCTTTGGCGGAGCGAATGGAGTGGAGGGGGACAGGGGGGAGGGGGGTTTGGGGAATATTATTGGCTAGTTGGCCGAAGGGCAGTTGAATCGGATTTGGGGGGAATTTTTGGGTGTGGGGGGGGAGGATTTTCGCGCGGTGGGCGGGGGGAGTTTGGCGCATGGTCGGTTTCTCCAAGTGCAGTCCCACGTGTCAGTGAAGAGGCAAGCCGAAGCGCGTTCCGTTTGCGTGAGCCGTGTGCAGGACCGAACGTGTGTGGGGTGCAATGCGACCGCGACAGGAGTGTTGTGAGTGTACCACATTTTTTCCTTTTAAAGTAGGTGCTTCGCCCCCTCAAAAAATATATGTTGCTTCGCGCGATCCATCGATACTACTACTAGTAATCTGGTAATCCCGACTAAAACGGCGCGGCCGGGTCTTTTCCCGCGCGATATGCTGGGAGGTTGGCTTAGTTGGGTTTTTTAGGACGAGTAATGCTACACCTACGTAATCCCAGTTACGTAATTAACGTAATGTGAAATGTGTGAGCTGTTGATTGTAGATTGGGGGAGGGAGGGGCCCACCACCATGAAAATTAGGGGAGGAGAGAGAGGCAATTTACGTTAACCCTTTCGTTGGTTCCCGTAGATGTAGAAAGATGTGTCCGATCCTACAATATAGGCCGTCCGATCTATACGTAACGGATAGGAAGGAAACTATGACAATTTACCCGCACTCCTCTCCACATTTGCAGATAAGGCTTTCCCTCGTTCATCCTTTTCTCCCACAAGATCTTGATCTTCCGTGCAACGCACGGGCATCTTGCTAGTACTCCTACAATATGTATATTATTGTGAAAGTTCATATACACCGGCCGAGATTAATGCAAACACGACAGATTTTCATTACATTTCGAACTTTTATAGGACAAAAAAAATAAAAGAAACCCGACCCTAAACCTATTCTACATCGGCGACCGACGTCCTCCATCTGTGATCTCCATGTACGGGGGCGGGGTTCAAGACCCGTGAAGTGAAGGTGCGGTCTCCGGCGAGGAAAAGTAGAACACGGGAGACGGACCGGCCAGTTGGCACACCATGCCCTGCTGCCTCCCATGCCCTACTCATCCTCGGAGGAGTCCCCGACCTCGGCGGTGTCGGATGTTGGACGGTGGCAAGTAGGACACGTGGCTGACGATGCTCCCGTCGTCGGTCGCCAGTGTGGCCACCGCTTGTGTGGCGACTTGAGCGAGGGTAGCGACCTCGAGCTCCATCCCCGAAGACAAGCTCTCCCGTAGAGCGTTCGCGCTTGTAGTCATGGCGGATGTGGTTCCAGGTAGGAGGACCATGTGCTATGGTGTGGAGGTTAGCTGGGCGTTGCCGCTTTAAGTAGCGCATTCCGGTGAGGCCAAGCGTGCGGGTGCGTCATTAAGTCGCCGGAGTTGGTTCCGCGGGCACCGAGCCTCTTAATGGCGACATACGAATGGACGACATGAATGCGGGCAGCTGGCGCCGGCTGGGAACGCACCGCGCGACGGCGCGAGGGATGAGGGTTTTGGTGTGCCAGGGTAGTCAGCTGCGGTCGTGGCAACGTTGGAGATGCGCTTTGCTCACATGCGATCCCCGCATGTCATTGAAAAAGCAAGATGACCCGGCATGGTCTCAGGTCCAGAAGATGCAGTTGGCCGCGCTACACCACTCCGCGGACGCGTCGCGGCACCCCGTGCATCCTCGATGAGCCGGGTGTTGTGGTGTGTTTGGATTGTGGCCAAAGTGCACCTTGCCAAAATTTTGGTCATGACCAAAAGATTGGTCTTTGTTTGGATGGTTGCCATTTTTTTGGCATGCCAATGAACTCTAGCCAACTCTAGTTCATTTTTCTTGCCAATGTCAGCCAAATCATGGGCAACCAATACCTCAACCAAAATTTTGGTCATGACCCAAAGATTGGTCTTTTTTTGGATGGTTGCCATTTCTTTGGCATGCCAATGAACTCTAGCCAACTCAAGTTCATTTTTCTTGCCAATGTCAGCCAAATCATGGGCAACCAATACCTCAACCAAAATTCTGGCTACCCAATGCTTTGATAGGGCAACCTTGGGCACAAACCAAACATACCATTGGTCGTGCCACAGCACTAACGCCACCCTCGGCAAACTGAAACCGACCGTGTCTAGCGACTCTATGAGCGTGTTGCTCACCGCGGTCGCCGTGTCCAGAGGTGGTCCTGGAGCTGCGCCCCGTTGTTGGCCCCAACGACCCACATGAATGGTTGTCGATGGCGAGGAGGTCGTGGGCCAGCTCCTCCATTGGACTAGTCTGCGCTACGTTGTCCCGACGGGTGTGCCCCAAATGTCTGTTTCCCTGTTTTCCCGGACATATTCGAGCGTCAGTGCTCCGCGTTGCGCATTAGGCCTTTCACTATGTAGGCCAAGCGAGACAACTTATTGTTTATTTGAGCCGTTCAAGTATAATCATGTGGCGTTTTCTTATTTCTCATTCCTCTCCAACCCTCTTCTCCATCGATCATGTCGCCCTCCAGTCGAGTCCATCCTCCCGCATGCCTCATTTGAACATTCCGCCGAGTATCATTCGCATGTACCCACCCTAGTCCTCTTTCAATAGATCTCCGGACCCCGAGATGAAATCGAGAGGGAACGAGCAGGGGCACGTGATACCTAAGGCGGATTCAAAATTTTGAACCAGTGATCATAGCATCCGCAAATCATATATAAAGGGTATTCAATGTTCGTTTCGTTTTTGAACGTACAATATACTCCCTCCTATCCTTTCTAGTTTACATATAAGTTTTATGTGTAGTCAAAGTATATCTACTTTGATCAAAAAGGTATCAACATTCAACAACGCCCAATCAATATTGTTAGATTCGTACGTACTCCTAGATTTGTACTTGAGATGGTTTCCAATTTGACTATTGACAAGATTAATAGTACATGAGATGTATAATGTGAAAATTATATCATTGGAAACTCCTTTCACATACGAATTTGACCGTATGCTTTGTGTAAGTTGCGTGTCATATATTATTACTCTAACATTTGGTCAAAGTTAGCCTCGAAAAACGCATTAGACCCTGTATGCTTTGTGTAAGTTGCATGTCATATATTATTACTCTAACATTTGTGTAAGTTGCATGTCATATATTATTACTATAACATTTGGTCAAAGTAGTATAGTGGAAGTGGATCCTCTGATGTAGGTATCCCTGCCTTACCCTCCCTTTCGGTCACTTAATGGCGGACCCCATGCTTGCTAGGCCCTGCATGTCAGTTACTCAATGGGTTCGGACACGTCAGGGGATCCTCATCCGTAGTATACTCCCTCTGTTTTTATTTACTCCGCATAAAATGGAGGGATTGGTGGTATAATAAATGACGCGGGCGGGGGAGGGGGAGGGACGTCGGTTTGCTCTCAACTGCTGTCCCACAAGCGAGCGAAAACGCAAGACGAAGCGCGTTCCATTCAGTGAGCGATATGGAGGGTCCAGCGTGCCGGGCTGCAACGCGAACGCGACAAGAGTGATGTACAGTCAAAACCGATTGACCGGTCGTCACCAGAACCTCTATTCACACCAGAACCTTCGCTGCTCGGCCTACGCCAACCACTGCCCTAAAACCACACCAAATCTCCAGCCCATTCCCCCACCTTTCGATCCCCTAGCCCACATCAAGCATCCCCTAGTTCGCTGGAAAGCCATGGTGCGCCGCAAGATCACTTACTACAAGATGCTGACGCCGGAGCGCCGCGCAGAAATCGCGGCGGCGGTCGGTGCCACAGACCTCCGTTCCCAAGCTCGCTTTGCGGCGGTCCAATCCCCGAGTTCTCTGGAGCCAAGCTACGAGGAGGAGGAAGCCGATCCAATGTTCATGGTGGAGGTCGCGGCGCAAAAGGCCCCCGATGGGTATGATACGATGGACGTCGACTTCGTGCCGGCGTCCGAGTCCCCCATGGTGCAGGCGGACCAGCGGTTCAACATGGTGATACTAAAGGAGGACCGGGAGGCAGAGGCTCAACTCGACGCGGAGCGTGCGCATGCCGCTACCATCGAGGCTCTCCTGCAGGCGGAACCGGATGTCGTGGATGTGAACCGGGTAGCGGAGGCTCAACTTGAGGCGGAGCGCGCGGATGCCGCTGCCATCGAGGCCCGCCTGCAGGTGGAACCAGACGTCCTGGACTTGAACTGGGCGGCAGAGGCTCGACTCGACGCAGAGCGCGCGGATGCCTCTCTCATCGACGCCCTCCTGCAGGCGGAACCGGACGTCCTGGACTTGACTCGGGCGGCGGAGGCTCGACTCAACGCGGAGCGCGCGGATGCCGCTGCCATCGAGGCCCTCCTACAGGCGGAACCGGACGTCCTCGACTTGAACCGGGTTGTGCTCTCGTCCGTGTAGAGCGCCCGCACGCTCCGCTTGAATGAGTAGCTGGAGGCCGAGGACAACCATGGTGCGGAGACACACATCGGCAGCGACGGTTGGTTCGCGCCGGCAGCCAAAGACGACGAGGTCGTCTCTTTCCGCGAGCAGTGATAGTTTTTCTTTATGTTGTTGTTTTTATGGATCTTTTGCTGTGTAAAAACATACATTTGTTATGCAAGTCGCCTGATTTGGGTCAGTCTACCATTTCAGGCGATTGGGTGAATATCCTACGTCTCCTAACCCTTCTTTCCTTCTTCCTCACCTCTTCTTCTTCCCCAACAGACCACCGCACGGGCCGTACGGATACTCCCCAACATGCGGTTGGATAAACATACTCTATGAACGAAAATTATGTGTCAGTGATAGGATGGCTGAGTTAGGTGTGTTCACATGCGACATCACGTGTCAGTGAGGGTGCGTTCCCTTGGTTGGGTTTGCGGCGTGCAGGAGTGATTGTGTGAGGGTGCGGTGCGACCGCGGCGTGCAGGAGCGACCGTGTGAGGGTGCGGTGCGACCGCGATAGCCGTGCACAAGTGTACCTCCTCATTTTGAAAACTTTAGGCAAGCTTGGCAAAAATGTGTGGCGAAGTTTGGCAATGCAAGGCCTAGACCCAAACAGGATAAGTACGTACATACTAGGAGTACTAGTGTTAAAAAAGGCTGGGTTTTCCTTCGCGGGATTTAATCGATACAAATCCTCGTTTCACGTGTCAATTAATGCGTATTTTTTTCTCCAAAGGCCAAAGAGCTAACCATCTCACTCCTTATCGCTTGATTAATACAGCGCCATGCAAACCAACCTTCTCTCTTCTGCATGCATGCAGGGGATATTAATGTCCTTGGTTGCTAACCCCATCAATTTTGCCTTGATTAGTGTTAGTGGCCCTTTGCAAATTGTAATTTTCATATACTGGCCTTGTGTACAAAAAAATGGAGGTAGTAACTATATTTGACTTCCTTCCCCATTGCGGTGACGTCGATGATATTTTTTTGGGTGGTTTGGCGAAGTGCGTTCGACCGAGAACACCATTGAGGGAGACCATGGTAAGTCGTTTGCAAGTGCCGCCTGCAAGCCGAGACAACCGCCTTATTTGCATCCAGGAAGTCCTTTCCTAGTACTACTAGGAGTAACTAATGCGGTGAGATGGCTTCTCGAAGAAGATGATGGAGAAGCGGAGTCAGCAAAGAGTGAAATGATGGTTGCTTCGTCCGTGCTTTTGTGATTTGACGCCTCACTGCTTTGTGATTTGTGATAGAAGGGACAGGGGAGTAGACTCTGTGCTCTATATTGTACTACATGCATCCAAGCATGGGAGAAAGAGGAGAGACGTTGCATTTTTCTATTCCTTCAATCAATCAATCAGGGAGCTTCGGTTCCATCTTTTTGGCTTTGGCAACACCGTCCACAATGGTTCCCACGATGCCAAAAGCTATTTTCACATTTGGCTACACATTGTGGATGCCCTTAACCATACCACTTGGTTTTTCTCCTATGTGCTATCTATACAAATCTCAATTATATTGATCTAAAAAATTATAGAATCGAGATTAGTAAAAAGGGGGTGATTTTGTCACGCGGATGGCGGGGGAGGTTTCTTATCTGCACAATGCTACATCCACGTAATGGTTTACGTAAAGTTACAAACTGATGTGATGTGGGACTATTTGATTGGATTAAAGGAGAGGATTAGGCCCACCCCACCTGAAAATCAGGGGGGCATATATAGATTAGATGGGAAGTATAAGTAGCAGCTACGTAGCCCTTTGTAAGTCTAGGATTAGGCTTCTTATTTTTGAAGGACGTTGTCCTGGCGGTTTTATAACATGCGGTCCCACGTGTCAATGCTTTACCAAGCCGATCCGCGTCCCACATGAGGCAGAACAACGGCAGAAGCAACACGTGGTTAAGTTGAAGAAGATGAGGGAGAAGCGGATTCAGCAACGAGTGAAATGATGGTTGCTTCGTCCCTCCAACTTAACTGCGGGAAAGGTGCAGCTTTGTGATTTGACGCCTCATTGCTCATTACTACGCCGGCGCCATGACTGGGGTGCTTCACCCCGTCTGCTCTGCATTGTATTCCGGTATGGCACGTGGACCCGGTAGCTTGATGTCCCACATGTCGGCGAAAGGGACTATAAGATTTATGAAAGCGAGCGCTCCACTCTTACGACGGAGGAGTAGACGGCACGACGGCCCAGTGAATTGTCACTTGTACTGTATAGTACTATAGTTTTGCTGTTTCGCACGACCCATCGATACAAACCCGATTAAACATGAAAGGGCGGGATTTTTCCCGCACGGTAGATGATACTGGCCATACATTTCAAAGGCAATTTTAATGTATGCAAACTGAATAATTATAAGTAACAATATGATATCTAGTAAAACTAAAAACACATATGATTTATTGTGTTAGAGTGTAGTAGTAGTGATGTATTGCATAGTTATTAGATGTAACATGCGAGAACGTGTAGAGATGTAGTTTTGGAGGGCCTACGGAGAGAAAAGCGTAATACGGTCACCGAACTTCAGAATAAGCTGATTACGGTCACTATATACGTTTTGCGGTGATTATACAGTCACTTGCTCACAGCTTAGCATCGGATTGCACTTTGTTGACCGGCCAAATAGTCTGCGTGGCGCCATGTTGACTAGTTAAATTGACCACGTTCGTTGTGGGCCCATCTATCAGTTTGCATAGGCAAAAGGTCAGGTAAACACAAATTTACGCAGGCGCGACAAGGCTCCAACCCGTGCGCGGGAATCACCTGGTTGTGTATGTGTCTGTCAGGGCCTGATGTGTGCGCATGCACGTGTAGGTTGAGCACTTGAGCGTGAGAGTGTGTGTTGGTCATGTGGTGTACTAGTGTGTGCATGCGTGCGTGTGTGTGTGCGTGTGAGTGTTGCATGCGTGTGTGTGAGTGGTGCGTGCGTGGCTGCGTGTGTACGTGTGAGTGTTGCGTGCGTGCGTGGGTGCATGTGTTTGTGTGAGTGTTGCGTGGATGCAGTTCGTGTGCATGCATGTGTGTGTATAATCACCACACCAGCTCCTTTGTGCTAAAACAGACGGCTAAGCATACCAATACAAGTCCACCTTGTCCGTTGTGCCCGCGGTCATGACATCGAACCACCGTCCAAATATTTTTTTGTCGTTTGTTTTCATTCTTACTAGCAAGATGCCCGTGCGTTGCATGTAACATCAAGATGCATTTGTATGACTTGTTTATCTTGTGAGAGAAAAGGATGAACGAGGGAAGGCCTTATTTGCAAATGTGGAGAGGTGTGTGGGTACCTTTTTGCAAAATTGCCATAGTTTCTTTCCTATCCGTCAGATATAATCCGGACGGCCTAAATTGTAGGATGGCAGGCAAACCATCATCACCAACTCTGTTTTTATAAGAGCGTATTTTATGTATTTTATAAGAGTGTAGATGTAGAGTAGATACAAGTCGGCAGGTGGGCACGATGGTAGTGAGATAATGTGATGCAACACTAGAGGTGCCACGTGGAGCGTTTAACTGGTCAACTAGTCATGTCATGAGCAAATACAGAGTTGTACGGTGAGCCCGTGACTGCATAATAACCACTAAACGTAATTGGTGACCGTAATGAGTGGATTCTGAAGTCCAATGTACGTATCGTGCTTTCGCTTCAAATACAATGATCGTCATTGCATATATCGCGAGAGAAAGATGAAACATGCGTGAATTTTCTGGGGGCTTACTTTTAGAGGACCTGGAGATAGTTTTGTGTGCATACGTGAAAGGGGCGTACAAGGGGGGTATGCGATGGAGAGAGAGATGCTCTTCGTTTCTCTTTATTATGACTAACTTTGTATATAGTATAAAATTATACAAATTCACAGTGCGGAATAAATATCATTGTGGGCACCATGCAATGCAAATTAGCGTTCGTACTCCTCCATATAAGTTTATAATGTTGTATATATGTAGAAACTCTAAAATAATTTTTTGGCCACACTTTATTCAAAAGGAATGTTGTATGCGAAATAAACGTGAATAGAGGGCTTTTTAGATCAATGGGGTACGTGATGTAACATGTGTGAATGTGTAGTTGATGCATTTGGCAGGGCCTAGAGAGGTATGTGTGTGTATTACGTATTCGAGAGAGGCATGGATAGAGGGGCCGACGGGGGGCGTGGGAGAGATAGCACGAGAAATGAGAGTGGTCTAGAGAGAGAGAGACGAATATGACGTCACAACAAGAGATTCCATTCCCTTGAGTGTGTATATGCAAGGGGGGAGGGAATAGAGGCACCAGGAGAAACTTTCTATGTGTGTGGTGTTTGTGTTGGTATGTGTGGGTGTGAGAAGATAATGAGACGTGGGGGCAAAGGGTGTGTCACCGCATGAGGTCCGGTGGGTTGAGGTGAGGCCCTTCATTCTGTTCCGTCCTGCGCCACATTGGTCGGCCCGTGACGCATTTAGGAAGACCCATGGATGACTAGTCGTACAAGACAAAGATAGCAGAATTGTACTCTGTGTCCACTGACAAAGCCGGCTAGGATTTGTAACCCTAGGTTCTCGGACTAAGGTAACCCCTTTATCTCTGATATTACTATTCATCCAACCTAACTTTAGGGGCATCCTACAGAATGCTCTGCTAGAATCATACTCGTCGATTAGGAAGAGAGGTGTGAGACAATGCATGAGAGACAGGCGTAAAGATAATGTGCGTACACGAGACACATAGGCAGGTCCATGTATATAGAAAGGGTCGATGAGGATTGTGCGTGTGTATGTTTGCGAGAGGAAGAGTGCTTGTGATAAAGGTTAGTGAAAATAGTTGTAAATGGTTACGAGAGGGAGGGAGGGTTATAACTAGAGCATGTGTGCGAGAAAGACTCCTCGGGAGAGAGTGTGTGAGCATGTGTGAGAGACCACCGATGGAGAGTGAAACTACACGTAAAAGACTGATCTACACATTGATTAAAGATATAAATTGTATCCAAATATTAGGATGGGATCATGATATTTGCAATTCACGTAAGGAGCGGTCATTGATCCATCAGACATCTAGATTCTATCGAATTTGAGCATGTCTATGTTATTATTCGACACAATTGATCCACATAGTTAGTATTTTGAACTCCAGACAATGCATCGCTTTAGCAATCGAATATAAACGTGAGTATAGTTCATGTTGTGTGTGTAAAGCACATTATACATACGAAAGTTACACAATGGACATTATAAATAGCTACTACCTATGAACTAGCATACATTTGAATTCAACTTAAGGTGGTTTAAAAAAAATCGAATTCAACATGAAGTCGATTCAATTATTTGAATTTGATATCATGGCATTTGTAAACCATACCTAAATTATGGGGCACCAATCTTTGCTCTGATTTTGTACATAATAGCATATGTAGTCGTGTACAAAATAGATTCAAATTTAGCTCCTCCATTCCAAAATAATCGTAGTCATAGGATTTTCAAGTGTCAAAATTTCAAAAAGAAGCGGATATTTTAATGAGGTTTTCAAACATACAAGGTCAAATATAATGTTGTATATTTAGGTCAATCCTCATAGTTCAAGAGTACTCTAAACGTGAATGCTTGTGTTTCAAAATTTTGAACGAAGCGCCAAAAGAGCCTCTACTCGCCTGAAACCGCGTGAGACCAATGTTTGGTAGTACAAGGAAATTACTTTTCTAATAACTCTGACCCGTGAAACCTACCGGCCCGACGTCCAAAGGTCTAAACCGGGGTAGGTTTGTAGCTTCATCTAGATGCCACGCAACCGCATCCGAAAAACATTCATACACAATGGCCGCCTAAGCACACATGCGCGCGGCCAAAATCGCTCCCGCCCACTATTTGGGACACCTGGGATTACCATCCTACCCCCGACCCGCAGCAGGTCCGAAATTTAAGAGGGGGCAAAGTTTGTACTTTCCCCAAATTTCAAACAAGTGCGTCCCATCTTCTGTTCAAAAAAGCCAAAAACAAGCGTGTCCCAGACCGAAACATGGTTCCCCCCCACCCGTCCGATTCCCCATTCGTACTCCATGGGCGCCAACACTACCTCTCCACCAGCCGCGAAACCCCGACGTCCTCCGTCCGCCACCCCATCCCACCCATCAACCGCTGGCCTCCTCCATCACGCCGGAGCCGATACCCCGACGTCGTCGTCCACCGCAACCTCAACCACAACACCCTCCACGGCTAGTAGTTGAAGCCGAGGCTGAGCCGTCCGTACCCGAGCCAGTACAACCACGCCGTTCTGCGCCTCACCGCTGCCGCTCCAACTTCGCCACCCTCCACTACACCGGAGCTGTTCCTGCTACGCCGTCCTTCGCCGCCTCGGATATGCTTCCCCTCCGCCGACATACGGCCACGGCAACACAGTCAACAATTTGGCCATGGGTTCGTCCAAGCCTGCACCCTCCAGAACATCGGTTTCCCCGGTAAAAAGAAGAAAATCGGCGCGACTTGTGGAGGTGACCACACCGGCAACCAAAAAAGGTACTCCTCTTCCCTTATTCGTGCAAATCTTACATCTCTGCTTGCACAGTATTCATCCCATAGAAGACACTAATTGATCGCTTCTTCTTAATACTAGATGTTCCTAGTAACTCGCGATGCACAAGGTTTCTCCTCGTATACTATTTCACCTTAGCTAGAGGTCCGTCGGCCCCCGGAATTTCAATTTCTGGCCACTTGATTCCCAATTAACGAAGGCATTCCCCGGCGTAACAGGCGCTAGTACGCCTATTACGCTGGGGAAGCAGCGCCTTGGTGTTTATCTTAGGGGCGTGTGCAGCTAGAGCTACTGGCGCCCGATCTAGAGGTCGGCCGGGATTAAAGGGATGGCCTGGGGGTGCTGCCAAGCACGGCGGTGGTGTGAGGTCGACGGGAGGGCGGGGCTGCAGAGGCAGGGGTCTGGGCCGGTGGTCGCTGGCGGTTCGAGAAAGATCGTCAACAGTGACTCGCGGGAGGTAGACGAAGGCCATCTGCCCATTTCTTATAGATCGGACGGTTCATTAAAAAAATCGACTGACCTATTTATTTTCAGTCGACTGTTATCTTAGATATGACCACATGTGGTGGTGTGCTGGAGGAGTACCTACATTTCCTGTGATCATATATTACAAAATCATACAGAGTAGAATCTAATTTTGTTTGCCATGCAATGTTGTAGAGCTATCATATGTCTCCTGTAATTTATTTTTCAGCCACCTGCTATCTGCTACTTTTACAGTGCACTAGTTCTGCACACACTTCACCCTTACTCTCACTGTTGTGTTTTTATGCAAGGGTATTTCAGACTCTGCTGCCATGAGAGAAGCCAAAAAGAAAAGAGAGAAGTCGCTCCAGTTTGGTGTGCGGCTAGGCAAGACACGTTTCAACGCTTTAAAGGGTGTGCTGTCAGTAGATGGAGACGGGGAACGTAGCTCTGGAGTTGATGACCTCGCTCGCAATGAACCACCATCCCAGGTGCTTGCTTTAACTTCGCGGTGTCATATGTGGTTGCATGTTCCATATGGTGTCTAGCTTGTATTCGAAAGGCCGAAGTCGGTAAGATAAGGAAAGATATTTTTTTACATGAACCACCATCCCGTGAGCACCAGAAGACAAATAGCTAGTCAGGGCACTGGCCAAGCCAGTGACTAGCCCAGCAAAGGTAGGCATCACCTAGAAGCCAATAAAAAGCTGCAATGGTGGCGAAGCAGCCCGCCTCCCACCAGGCTCTCAGGTCCTAGATGATCATGCTCACCACCCCAGCCGGATGTCTAGCTTGTATTGCTTCCAATTTGGTTAAATTGCATCTTCTTAGCTTACACATTATACCTTTGAATATGACATGCCTTTCTGTTTTTGGTACATACTAGTACATCTGTGTATTAACCATGTTCTTACATCAAACTAATGTGCTTGTGTATCCCTCATCAATCACTTATGACGAGGCAGGTAGGCAAGGGGACTACTCCTCATTTAAAGAATGCAGCGTCAGCCTCCCGACATGGTTCTCAAGAAACAGAAATGCTAGATGAAGATAGTGAACGTAGCTCTGTAGTTGATTACAGCATTTCCCCTACACTAGCATCGCAGGTGCTTACACTAACTTGACAGCGTGATATGTGGTTCCATGTTGCATATGGTGTCTAGATTGTAATTCTTCTAATCTAGTTAAACTGCATGTGCTAGTCTGCTTAGCTTATACATTATACCTATTAATGTGACATGCCTTCCTGTATTTAGTACATAGTACATCTGTCTATTAAGCATGTCCTTACATAAAACTATTGTTTTTTTGTATCCCGCATCAATCAACATGACGAGACACCTTTAGTATATGCAGTGCGATATTAGTTGCATCTTTCATATGATTTATAGCATGCGCTGCTTCTAATTTGTTGAAATTCCATTTATGATGGGACGCTTTTAACTTGGCAGAGTCATATTGGTTGCATCTTTCATATGGTGTCTAGCTTGCATTGCTTCTTATTTGCTGTAATGGTTTCTGCTTAGTTTACACAAACAGTTGTGAACATGGCATGTCGTCCTGTTTTTCGTACATATTCCATCCTGGTATCATGTGTTTGCCTTACATCAAAGTAGTGATTGTCAGTATCATGCATGAATGAGTTCTGAAGAGAGAATTTTATTGCTTTTTCTTGTCGGTTTTACTTGACAATTCAAAATCAATAAAGCGGAAGGAAGTTAGCAAGGCAGTGGATAGAGGTGCTCCTTACGAACGGAGGGCCTCTACAGTTTCTACTCCTCCACACCCCCAAGATGATTACCAAGACAACACATGCATAGACACTCAACAAAGCTGTGTTTATGATGAGCACGTCTCCCCTAGTGCAGCATCACCGGTGCTCCCTCTAACTTGACACTGTTATATGTGGTTGCATGTTATGTGTGATGTCTAGCTTGTATTGCTTCTCATTTTGTTGAATTCCATCTTCTTACTTTACACATTATACTTGAATAAGACACGTGTTCTTGTTTCTAGAACATACAATATCTGTCTATCACACCATGTTCTTACATCAAATTACTACTGTTGTGTAACCTGCAACAATCACTTCTCATGAGACACGTTTGACTTCGGAGTGTGAAATAGGTTACATCTCACATTCTTTTCTAGCTTGTATTACTAATTTGTTGAAATGACACTTATGACGAGATAGTTTTAACTTGGTAGAGTGATATTCGTTGCATCTTTCATATGGTGTCTAGCTTTCATTGCTTCTAATTATTTGAAATGCCTTCTCCTTAGTTTACATATCATAAGCTGTGAATATGCAATGGCACTAATGACGAGAGACCTCTAACATGGTAGTGTGATGTTGTTTGCATCTTGCATGTGATTTATTTCTTGTAGTGCTTCACATTTGTTTAAACGCCATTTATGATGAGACACTTTTAACTTGGCAGAGCGATATTTGTAGCATCTTTCATATGGTGTCTACCTTCCATTGCATTGCTTCTAATTTGGTGAAATGTCTTCTTCTTAGTTTACACATCATAGTTCTGGTTATCTCTTCTGTCCTGTTTTTCATACATATTACATCCTCCTATCATGTGGTTGTCTAACATCAAAGTTTAGTTCGTCTGCATCACGCATCAATTTGTTCTGAAGAACTAAATTGTTATTCGTTTTTCTTGTCGGCTTGACTTAACATGGCACACAGAAAGAGGAGGAAACACAGAATGGCAGGGAATGAGAAGCGGATGAATCCTGCAGATTCTGCTGGTACTGATGGTGCAATAGAAGGTCAAAGTCCAGCAGAAAATTCTACAAACACGACATCCCATGCTAAATGAGTTGCAAAAAAAGACAAACAGAAACAAATAGCTGTCACCAAACAAGTAGAGACAACCCTAGTTCTTACAACACCTACCACAGTACTACCAACTGCATGACGTACTCGTGCGTCAACTGAGCTAGCAGCACGTTCCCAAGCTCCCTTTCCACCTGACACTACTTCCCAGGCACTCTTGACACAAGATGAGTTGGCAATATCAGATGAACCTTGTGAGCTTGAACAACAAGAAGGTAGTTGCTGGACTCAAGTTACAGTTGCGTGCTTCTTTATATGTAGTCTCACAGTTTGATGTACACTAACACTTCCTATGTTTGTTGTTGGACTAGCACCTAGGCGCAAGAGGAAACAAACATCAGGGATAATGCTCGATAGGTTAACTAAATCTAGAGGAGGAAGAATGGAGATCCGTTTTGAGGCAGGTTTAAAAAGGCCACGTGATGCTACAGATTCAACCAAGTTAGTATCAGAGGCAGCGGTTGCTGTTAGGTGTCATGTACGTATCCTCCCAACATGGATTCAGTACAGTAATGACAAAGACAAAACCCAGTTCAACATTTTCCTCGACCATTTATCTGTAAGTATGGCTATGTATGGAAACTAGTAATATCGTCTTGCTCTGTCCAATACTTTCTAGGTTGCTGATAATGAGACTCCCATAATTTTCAACAGATGAGGTTCAAGTTGGATAGCCAAGATGATGCAACCAGACAAGCTTGCACCCATGTTTTCAAGTCTGCTCTACGACATTATCGGTATAACTTGAGGAAAACTCACTTTGAAGGCAAGGCTAACAGTGAACTTGCCCAAACATCTCCAGTGGAAAATATATCTGATGAAGACTTGAAAGGCCTCGTTAAACACTGGTCCGATCCAAAGTATCAGGTACATTATATATATGTCATAAGATCACATGTTGAAGTCCTACACTACCAGGAAAAGGGCTATAGATGAAATTGACACTAATGGCGCACCAGAGAAGAGGTGCGCCACTACTATATACTAATGACGCACCATGTGGTGATGCGCCATTAGTGTGGAAGACACTAATGGCGCACTAGGCACAAGGTGCGCCACAAGTAACAAATTGTTTTTTCATTTTTCCAAACATACTAATGGCGCATCCTGGCAAAGTGCGCCATTAGTAGTTCTAACTAGTAATGGCGCACCAGCCATGGAGTGCGCCACTACTGTATTTTTTTATTCTTTTTTTTTGCAAAACTACTAATGGCGCACTATGCCACAGTG
>NC_041390.1:387797256-387801714 GCF_002162155.2 Triticum dicoccoides | reverse complement strand
TTGCAAAACTACTAATGGCGCATGGCTGTGTGGTGCGCCATTAGTAACCTGGGACCAGCTAGATATTTTGGACAGCCACACCTACACACTCACTTTCCCCACTTCATTCCCTCCACCTCCTTCTCCAAGCTTGTTGGCTGCCTCCTCCTCCTCACCCTATTTGCACCATAGATTCATCAAAATTAACTGGTGAAATTACCTTTTTTTGTTAGGTAAGTAAGGGGAAAGCTATCTTCATGTTGTAGATCTACTTTTTTCTCCCTAGCTCGCTCCAACAACGTGCACATGCACTTTTTGTGGCCTAGCTAGATCTATGTATGCTTGTGGTGTTGCATATGTTTGTGGTGTTGCATATATGATTGTGTTTGCAGGTACCGGTATTTGAAATGCGATAGTTGCCAATATTTTGTCGGAATGTTGATTCATTTCCATTTCGGCGAGAATTTTGGCACTATGCATTCTTTTTGGTCCTATTTTTAGGGAAAGTCATGCCAAATTTTTTCTTGGTTCTAAAATATCGTTTTGCTCTACCCCGCAGGCAACCATGGTCCGCACGATGACCGAAGGCATCGTGAATAGGTTTTTGAGCTCCTGAAAGCCGAGATGCTTCAAAAGAACGAGACGGAGATAAGATGTTCGTGTCGAAGATGCAAGCTGAAGAGCCTTATTGCGGACCCGGATTCCGGGCAGGTGCGGGACCACCTGCTCTTGCATGGTTTCATGGATGGCTATCGGTGGCAAGGTGATGAAGATGTCTATGAAGTCGTCCATGGGGGCCGATCAAGAAATGAGGAAGGGCAGCAAGACAACAACCGCGGCTCGGGCGGGCGAGAAGACGAAGAATCTCCAGGACATGATCACGACAGTGATGCTGTACACAGTCATCATGTAGAAGATGTCGGACATGATGATGAGGAAGATGCCGGAGCAGACGAAGGGCATGATCATGAAGATGAAGATGCCGGCGGAGCAGACGACGATGGACCATCGATGGGCTAGGTGCAGGACCCTCATATTCAAGAGCTACTTCTCAAGCAGACGGATAACGCAAGAGCTGCCGCCCGAGAGAAAGCCAAGCTGGATCAACTGGAGATAGACGTGGTTACTCCATTGTATGAAGGATACAGACCCGAGGATACCCGCCTGAAAGTAACGCTCATGGCTCTAGAGATGAAGGTAAAACACAAAATGACCGACGCATGCTTCGACGAGAACATGTCATTCTGGAACGAACGTCTTCCCAAGGGGAACAAGTGCCCGACCAGTTTCGAGGAGGCGAAGAAAGTCGTGTGACCTCTGGATTTACCGCACGTGAAATACCATGTGTGCATGAACAATTGCATCATTTATCGGGATGAGCACGCGGAGTCTACCATATGTCCAGTGTGCGGCGTCACTCGATACAAGAAGAGGAAGAAAGCTCCTCAAAAAGTGGTGTGGTACTTTCTGATCACTCCATGTCTGCAGCGGTATTTCGCGGACCCTAAGGTAGCAAAGCTCCTGTGTTGGCACGCGGATAGGGAGGAGAAGAAGCGAGAAGATGACGCAAATGACCCGGAGATAAATAAAAAATACAAGATGCTGAGTCACCCTAAGGATGGGAGCCAGTGGCAAGCGTTGAACTTCGAACACCCAGAATTTGGGAAGGATCCAAGGAACATCGTGCTGGGCATGAGCACCGATGGAGTCAATCCGTTTGGCAGCCAGAGAAGCACACATAGCACTTGGCCTGTGTTTGTGTGGATGTACAACCTTCCCCCCTGGTTGTGCATAAAGAGGAAGTACATTCACATGAGTATGCTAATTGAAGGTCCGAAACAACCAGTGGGCGACATCCATCTGTATCTGGGGCTGCTGAAAGAGGAGCTAGACACGCTGTGGAAAACGCCAGCCAATACGTGGGACGCCGCAGAGAAAGAATATTTTCCTATGAGAGCCGCACTACTCATGATGGTGCACGACTATCTCGGTTACGGATATGTCGCGGGGCAGGTGGTCCACGGATTTTCTGGATGCGTCAGGTGCATGGATGACACAACATATCGCCAGCTAGATAGAGATCCCGGGTCTTCGAAAACCGTGTTCATGGGACATCGAAGGTGGCTTCGCAACGATGACCCGTGGAGGAAACGCAAGGATCTATTCGATGGTGAAACCGAACCCCGAAGACGCCCGCGTACGAGGAGTGGCGAGGAAATAGAAGGGCTGTTGAAAAATTGGAAAGATTGCCCACTGCCGAGAAAGAAGCAAAAGGCGCCAGAGCCGGGAAAGAAGCGAAAGGCGCCAGAGCCGCTGCTGAAGGTATGGAAAACGAGGTCTGTTTTCTGGGACTTGCCGTACTGGAAGATCCACCATGTGCCTCACAGCCTTGATGCCATGCATATCACGAAGAACGTGTGCTAGAGTCTTCTTGGTACCCTGCTCAACATGCCAGAGAGGACCAAAGATGGGCCGAAAGCAAGGGCAGACTTGAAATCAATGGGCATCAGGCAGGAGCTTCACGCTAATGATGATGATGATGATGATGATGATGATGATGATGATGATGATGATGATGATGATGATGAGGCAAAGCAGGACACAGAAAGTCGTCGCAAAGGCAAAAAGGCCAAGAAGACAGGAAATGACTACCCTCCCGCGTGCTTCACTCTAAGTCAGGAGGAGATCGAGCGGTTTTTCACCTGCCTCATAGGAGTAAAACTTCCTTACGGTTACGCGGGGAAGATAAGCAGATACCTAGACCCAGCGAAGCAGAAGTTCAGCGGGATGAAGTCTCACGACTGTCACGTGCTGATGACGCAGATACTTCTAGTTGCAATCCGTGGGATCATGGACGCGCACGTTCATGAAATGCTATTTGGCCTATGCAACTTTTTCGACGTCATCTCTCGGAAGTCGGTTGGTGTGAGGCAACTCAGAAGGCTACAGGAAGAGATCGTGGTGATACTATGCGAGCTTGAGATGTACTTCCCGCCCGCATTCTTCGACGTTATGGTGCATCTGCTAGTCCATATCGTGGAGGATATCATCCAACTCGGGCCGATGTTCCTGCACAGCATGATGCCGTTCGAAAGGATGAATGGTGTCATCAAAGGATACGTTCGCACATGTCACGTCTAGAGGGAAGCATAGCCAGGGGCTTTCTGACCGAAGAGTGCATCTCCTACTGCATGAATTATCTAGGCATCGAGAACCCCGTTGGTCTGCCCGTCAACAGGCACCTCGGCAGGCTCGCTGGATGGGGTCACCGTGACGGTCACTGCAAAATGCATGTCGACTTTGAGGGTCGACTCGCCGACTTTGAAAGAGCAAACCTAGTCGCGCTACAACACATAGACGTGGTCGATCCTTGGGTGGTAGAGCACAAAACCTTTATTGAGAAGACGTACAATGACCGAGGCCAACAGAGGACGGACGGAGATATAATCAAAGAGCACAACTCATGTTTCACGTGTTGGTTCAAGCAGAAGCTTCTGTCGTACCCTTTACATGAGGATTGTTCCGTGGAAGAACAACTCATATTCGCCTTGTCACAGGGTGCCGAGCACAACCTGATGATCTATGAGGCATATGATATCAACGGCTACACATTCTACACCGAGGACAAGGACATGAAGAGCGATGGTTATCAGAACTCCGGGGTAACGATGGAATCCTACACCGGTAACGACAAGGACAGATACTACGGAAGGATCGAGGAGATCTGGGAGCTGAGCTACGCTGGAGAGAAGGTCCCGATGTTCCGTGTCAGATGGGCCAAGAGCTTCCTAAAAGAAGACCGGTATTTCACCACCATGGTTATACCCGAAG
Organism: Triticum dicoccoides; assembly: GCF_002162155.2. Lineage (NCBI taxonomy): Eukaryota > Viridiplantae > Streptophyta > Magnoliopsida > Poales > Poaceae > Triticum > Triticum dicoccoides. Next base: position 387,797,904 of record NC_041390.1, on the reverse strand, counting down.
CCAAATCCAAGACCGTGGGCGCAAACGTCACCGCGAAAAATGAGCCATGGGTACTGGCTTCCCAAGTGGACCAACGCTTCTTCATTACCGACCCATGAAAGCCCAGTCGTGTTGTCGTGAGGAGAGGCAAAAGGAAGATCATCGGAATGGATGGAGTAGCCAATGAGCAAAACTTCGACAAGTACGGTGACCCGAAGATCGAATATGACGACGACGATGAAGTAGCAGCATACACCACAAGAAGAAGTGGGACCACCCTACCTAAAGGACGTCTGTTCCACAGAAGAACTCCATTTGCGAAAAAGAAGGGCAAGAAGATTGTGAACAGATAGCTAGCTAAGATCGATTGTATTTAAATCGTAGTCTTCATTTCTCGGGCACTTTTTGATATCATGAATATTTTTAAATTTCATGGGCACTTTTTGAATTCATGAATATTTTTTCAAATTTGATGATATTTTTGCATATTCAATGTGAAAAAATATTGAATATTCATGAGGACACTCGATCTCGATCCTCCTCCCTCTCGATAGCTATCCCCCTCGCCAGATCCCCCTCGCTGCCGAGCACCCCCCGCACCCTCCCCCCGCTCCACCGCCGCCGACGACCCCCACACCCTCCCCCACTCCACCGCCGCCCATGACCCAC
>NC_041390.1:387795775-387797246 GCF_002162155.2 Triticum dicoccoides | reverse complement strand
AACAGCGGGATCTGGATACCCATGTTGGCTCCCACATGTTCCACGATGATCTCATCGGATGAACCACGATGTCAAGGACTTAATCAATCCCGTATGCAATTCCCTTTGTCTAGCGGTATTGTACTTGCCTGAGATTCGATCGTCGGTATACCGATACCTTGTTCAATCTCGTTACCGGCAAGTCTCTTTACTCGTTCCGTAACACATCATCCCGTGATCAACCCCTTGGTCACATTGTGCACATTATGATGATGTCCTACCGAGTGGGCCCAGAGATACCTCTCCGTTTACACGGAGTGACAAATCCCAGTCTCGATTCGTGCCAACCCAACAGACACTTTCGGAGATACCTGTAATGCACCTTTATAGCCACCCAGTTACGTTGTGACGTTTGGTACACCCAAAGCATTCCTACGGTATCCGGGAGTTGCACAATCTCATGGTCTAAGGAAAAGATACTTGACATTAGAAAAGCTTTAGCATACGAACTACACGATCTTTGTGCTAGGCTTTGGATTGGGTCATGTCCATCACATCATTCTCCTAATGATGTGATCCCGTCATCAATGACATCCAATGTCCATGGTCAGGAAACCGTGACCATCTATTGATTAACGAGCTAGTCAACTAGAGGCTCACTAGGGACATGGTGTTGTCTATGTATCCACACATGTATCTGAGTTTCCTATTAATACAATTATAGCATGGATAATAAACGATTATCATGAACAAGGAAATATAATAATAACACTTTTATTATTGCCTCTAGGGCATATTTCCAACAACGACCCACCGCACCCTCCCCCGCTCCACCGCCGCCGCCGACCCTCCGCACCCTCCCCCGGCCCGCTCCACCGCCGCCGCCGACACCCCGCACCCTCCCCCACTTTTTGATGATATTTTTAAATAACAAATTTGATGATATTTTCAAATAACAAATTTGATGATATTTTCAAATAACAAATTTGATGATATTTTCAAATAACAAATTTGATGATATTTTCAACTAAAAATAAAAAAACAAATTTGATGATATTTAATTTTTTTGATGATATTTGATGATATCTTCTATTCTAGTCCTCATGAAAATAAACAAATTTGATAAAAAAACAAATTATTAGATGCAACAAGAAATAATGAAAAAAAGAAGTTACTAATGGCGCACCAGAGGAGGGTGCGCCATTGCTATCAGAAAAAAAGTTACTAATGGCGCACCAGAGGAGGGTGTGCCATTGCTATCAGAAAAAAACTACTAATGGCGCACCAGAGGAGGGTGCGCCATTACTAACATTCCCCCCTCTAGCTGGATACCCCTTCGCCAGACCCCCCTTCCCTCCCCCGCCACACCCGCTCCGACGACCCCCGGCCCGCTCCGATGACTCCCACGCCCGCTGCACACCCGCTCCGGCTCCCCCGCACCCGTTCCGACGACCCTCGCGCCCGCTCCACACCCTAGCACCTCCCCACTTCC
>NC_041390.1:387781298-387795765 GCF_002162155.2 Triticum dicoccoides | reverse complement strand
CCCGCGCCCGTTCCGACGACCCTCGCGCCCGCTCCACACCCTATCACCTCCCCACTTCCCCTCCCCTCGCGCTGCTTCACCCAACTAGGTCGTCCCCGTCACCGCATCATCCCCGCGACCACCGTCGTTCCCGCACCCCAACAAGGAGTCCAGGAGCTCTGCAGTGTTCTTCTATGTCATCTACGGCCAGCCGTTCGAGCTCGACGACTCTGCATCATGCGTATCGAGGTCTTCTTCCACCTCCAGCCACCGCGGCCTCACCGTCGATCCGCGTCACCTCGTCAACCCCGGCCCCGCACGAGCTCGCCATCATCTTCCTCTCGGTGAGCTGCACCGGTTCCCCTCCCCCCCTTCGATTTCGTCTTCCTCTCTGTCAGTGTAGCAAGCTATTATCCAACTCGCCACAGGGCCGACCTTGTTTGTTTAGGAGCAGATTTATACTTCTTCTGGAAAAGAAACCTGAACAAAAATGATCTGTGCTTAATAGCAAAATTATATATAGCAGTTGGTTAAAACTCAATTTCGTGACACATTCCAGGAGATTTGTTTGCTTTTGTGTGAAACATACTAGTATGTAAATATGTGCCCATGTTAATTGCTTAGTTTATGAAAGGGTAATTATGTAACAAAGTAACTGTGGCACACATAGGTAAACAGGAAATAGCATCACACTTGAGCTAGTAAAATCTGAGAAAACTCCTAGGACATCAATGACACAGAACCACAACTGCAACAAGCAAAGACATATCTGGTGCCTCATAACAGCTAGCAACTCATATATGTCTTTATTATTCTGCAAATTCAGTTTATACATTCCTTTGTTTCCAGACAAATGATTTGAAGCGATGATGATCCCACTGGCATATTATTAGTGGCTATTTGGCTATCAGAAAAGCAAGAGACACTAAGAACGATCTGCATATTGTTTGCTGAGTTTTGGAGAACATACTGTATTCACTCTAAGAAATAATTCTGGAAATAGCACTCATTTTTTTCATGGCCTGGCAAGCATGTAGGAGTTCTCACTTGTTTTAGAAAAACCGCATATAGCTCTCACTAAATCCAGTAGCTCCATGGAACTGTTAGGCATTTGTTCGTTATTGGTTGCAATTTTTTGGTCTGTGAGTGGACATAACAGTACACTATGTTGTCCATGTAGTGAGATGAAGATGTTTGGTCAGAGAACAAGGCTATAGTGATCAATGCACATGACACATGTATCATGTATCAGTAGAGTAATTTGTACAGTCACACCAACTGCTTCACTAATTGAACACATGCTTTGCTTGTGTGTTCCTGCTGCTTGACTAATTGAACACCTGCTGTTGCTACTGTGGGACAATGTTCCTTCTTTTCTTCCTGATGTTGCTATTTCCATTGAAGTACTCACATGTGTTCTAGATGAGATACTGCTAGTTAGTTCCCCTTAGACTACATTCTAGATTGCATATCATAACTCCAGAATTTTGTCATTGCACACCTGCTGCTAGTTAGTTCTGTAGATACTTAAAACACATATCGCTTGTCAGGTTTCGTTCGGTATATTAAATCTTATGAAATTATCAAAGTGGGTTGTACTATGTTGGACAGAATTTTACGTTTGGACTTGGGTGAATGTAACCAGACTTATACTCTCAGATTTTTTCATAGTTGATGGTGTGAGGACTTATAATGTGATAAAGTATATATGGTGTGAGGACTTATAATTTTTGTTGGGTGGCCTATTAGATCTGGAATGGAAGCTCACATAAGTTGAGCTGATTTTTGTCCTTATGCAAGCAGAGGACCATATGGTCTATGACCTTTTCATCCATATGAAAGTAGAGGTACATTGTGGTGCTAGTTTGCTGGGTTTTGTCTCCGACCATTGTGTCGTGATTAATTTGCAGGTACCCCGAGAGGCCCTTGAGTTTGCCGGAATGTCGATTAACTTCCGTTCCGGCAAATTCGGGTACTCCATATGTCCTATTTTCAGCAAAGGTCATGCTGAAATTTTCCGTGAATTTTAGCATGACTTTGCTAAAAATAGGACATATGGGGTACTTGCGACTAATGCATGGGCCGGGGTATCTTAGTACTTAGTTAAGTAGGATCAACTGCCCCGCCATTCTTGCTGCATTAAACCGTAGGTGGCTATAGAGCCAAGTGATTAGGCCCAACTTAGAATTCTCCTTAGCATCGATAACCCTAGATGATAAACCCGACATAGGTGGCAATAGAGCCAAGTGATTAGTGCCAAGTGATTAGGCCTAACCTAGGGTGCCTCGGCATCGATAAACCCTAAATGATGAAAACTTAACTTGGCTTCCATAGGGTGCCTCGGTGTCGATGAGAACCTAAATGATGTATGCTTAGGCTTTTAGGGTCCCTCGGTGTCGACAAACCCTAAATGATAAAAGCTTAGCTTTTAGGATGCCTCGGTGTCGACAAACCCTAAATGATGAGACCATGATCTTGTTCCTTGACAATAACCAACTTTTTGACCAAACTTTTTTCCTATTTAGAGCGAAACATGGCCCACAACGATGAGGCCGGCGGTTCAGGCGGCAAGCAATTCTGGGAGCTGTCCCGGGAGTTGGAGGAAGAACCTCACCGCTATGATGATGCCGCGGAAGACACCGATCCTGACTACACAACCCCTAGTGGCGTCGGAGATGACACCACTGATGATGGCGTCGCGGATGCCACCATTGATGATGGCGGCGCACGCACAGATGGCAGCCAACCGAAGAGGCAACGGAAGGACCGGCGCCCAAACGTGCTCGGCACCGTCAGGGAGGAATTTACTGAAGTGAACTCCGACGGGCATCCGACGGTGCCCAAACACGTAGTCAAGGGGTACTCGGTTCAGCTCGGGTGCATTCTCCGGAGCACCACCTTGATCAACACCGAGAACCTAAGGCATAAGGACCAAGGGAATTTGCGCAGCCTCCTCTTCACGAAGCTGCACGAACGATACAAGTTCCCCACTGAGTTTGCAAACACACGCCTCTCGGGGAATAAAGTGAACGGTGCCACCCTCACGAGGATGAGCATGGCCCTGTCTACTTGGAAAAGCACGGTGAAGGAAATGATTGACAAAGGTGATAGTTATGAGAAGATCAAGGCGAAATATCCTTTGATTAGCGAAGATGACTACAAGGAGTTCAAGATCAAGTGCCAGAGCCCCGCAACCTCCGAATCAAGTCAGTGGGGGAAAGAAATGCGGCGGTTGAACTTAGGGGTCCACCAACTCGGTCCCAGCGGTTACAGAGTAGCGGAGTCTATATGGGACAAGGAGGACGCGGAGCGTGCCGAGCAAGGCCTACCGCCCCGCTTCGAGAAATACCGTGACAAGCAGACCAGGAACTTTCTCAGGGCCCAGTACAAGGAGGACCCGGTAACAAAGGAGCTTACCACAGATCCGAAGACCAAGGAGCTTGAGCTTGTTCTGGTAAGGAATACACCCCCGCGTAATTAGCTCCATATGGTTGCATTCTAATTAATCCCCAATATTTCTAAATGGTTCACGTTCCTTCCGCAGGACAAAGAAAGCAGTATCGCGGGGTCGTCTCAGAGCTCCCCTTTCGACACCCCTTTGAATAGGGGGTTGAACGTAATGAAAAACAAGGATAAGCTCAGTAAGCCGACATCAGTTGGTCGTGTGGCCGGCAAAGGCTTGTCCACAAAATGGACGTCATACTATACCGCTGGTGGGCGAAAGGAGAAAAAGACCAACTCGGAAAGCCAGTCGCGCGAGGTTGAAGCACTCAAGGCGCAAGTGGCGCAGATTCCGGAGATTGTCCAAGAGCAAGTGCAACAACAACTGGGATTGACGCTCACCAGCATTATGCCTACCTTGATTCATGGGATAACGACGTGGATTGCGGGTGGCCAACAGGGGCCGCCCCCGATTCCCAGCTTCACGGCCAGCAACTCGCACAATGCGCAGGCGGCGCCATTGGTGTCTCCGGCGGCGGCGCCATTGGTGTCTCCGGCGGCGGTATTGGTGTCTTCGACGCCGGCATTGGAGCTTAATGCACCCGGGTGTACGCTGGCCGGCACCTCACCAACAAGCGGCCCCTACGTCAGTTGCACGCCCGCCGTTGGCGGTGCCTCGACATTAGCCGAGCTCGACGCCATCATCACGGTAACTAATTAAGCCTCTCGGCCAAGGACTTCATCTCCTTGCCTTTGACTGGGCATCCCTGACGCCCTACATGTTTTCGCAGGGCGCCGCCACGTTCCGTGCACTCTCCTGCACTTCGTGAACGACGAGTTGGTCGATGTCGCCAAGGGGAAAATCGTTCAACTGGGCAACCCCGTGTTCCACGGTAAACCGATGACACCCACCGTGTATAGGGTTCAACTGGTTCGGGTGCTGCCAGGCTGCAACGAGTTGTTACCTCCGATTCAACCCGCCGGGGCCGACGAAGATGATCTGATGACCCTCAGCACCTGCCTAAGCTGGCCCCTGCTTTGGTCGAAGAGCCAGATTCGTTTGGGGGCGGGGGACACCACCCCAAAGACAACACCGCCAGTCGTGCCGGCGCCAAGCCATGGCAAGACCGCCGCAACGCTACCGGACATGCCGGACATCCCTATGGCATAGGATCCGAACATGCATATGGCACTGGATATGGATGACGACGACAACGACAATGGCCGTACATTTAGCAACGTCGATAAGTACTTTGCCGACCATGGGTACGATGACGAATTCTGCGGGCCTCTTTCTCAAGAACCCAACGAAGACGACCGCGGTCTAGCTGGTACGGCGGAGAAACACAGTTGCAACAGGCGTCGTCTAGCGTTCAGTTCTCAGGAGACGCCTCCAGCTGCCGACTTCACCGAGCCTCAGATAGCCGAGGTGCCAAATATTATCAGCCCCAACACACTCAAGAAGGCGGTCTGTGAGCAGAACTCGGTCCCATTACAACGGAAGAAGAAGGGACGGAAAAGAAAGAGTAACAAGGGTGCGAGCCAGCCGGCACCGAGTACGATCCGTGCTCAGGACGGGCCACCTTCACCTAAGGATATCTCGAGGAGGGTGCATGTGGCGGGTAGGGTGATGCTACCGACAAATATGCTCAATGCTGCAACCGGTGCTATGCGGAGTCTGCATGACAGTGTTCTTTCTTTGGAGAAGCGGCGTCTCAGAGAGAATGATGTGGCATACCTGGTTTTCATGGCCAAGGTGTCAGAGGGCAAGGGCTTTGTGGATGGCGCCATCGGGGGTACGATCGTCCTGCGGTTTGATGACATCTTTGCTATGTTTAACCTTCATCCGCTGCACTACGCCTTCGTTCGGCTATTTTCGCTGAGTATGGAGATGCGGATCATTAGAGACAAGACCCCGGACATCATGATAGTCGACCCCTTCTACATGCGTGCCAAGCTCTTGGGCAGCGCTGGGGGCCGCCAAGTCACGAGTTCACACCTCGAAGGCGTCATTCTGGCAAACCCAGATAAGGATAACTTCCTCGTGGCTTACTTTCCTGAGTAAGTCATCCCTTAACCGCCCCATAACATATGATTTCTTAGATTTCGATCGTTCTTTTTTTTCTAACATTCCGTGTTCTGTGTAGTGACACACATTGCACACTCATCCTCTTAAGCCCGAAATATTCCATGGCCACATATTTCGACCCAAACCGTGACCCCAAGATCGACTACACAAATATCAAGAAAGTTCTTGATGATGTTGTCCCCGGCTACGCCAAATCTGGAGGCACCTTCTCCAGTGTAACATCCCAAATTTTCAATTTGGAATGTTATACATTAGATCATCTATGCATATCATATTTTATTTTGCATTTCGGTTGATCCTACAAATTCTACGCAACTCAATGACCCACGGAGAGAGTTGGGGATTTCGTTATTTTCATATTTGAGTTTTCTCAAATTTTGAGAATAGGATCATTTGATTTTATTTATTTTATCATCAATTATTTCTATTACAAAAATATGAGATATGGAATAAACTAACTTTCCCAAAATAAAGAAATATTGAGGATTTAATAATAAAATCAAATAAGATTTTATTTCGGAGTTTTTCATTATTTTATTCGAATTTAGGAAAAATGTGCATTTTTCAAAATTGCATTTAGGTCCCAAATAAATGTTCACCTTGTGCGGCTTGATTTTAGAAGCCCGTGAAAACTTATTTTGGAATTTTTGGAGTCCGTTTAGTATTTCTTTTTATTTTTCTTCTGCGCATAATTATTTCAAAAAATAACGCGAACCGACCTACGTGCCGTGTCCTATCCGGACTCCCGCCCGACTCGCCCTTTATAAGCCGGTCCACCCCAGGCCAAACCCTAGCCCGCCGCGCCCCAGCCCCCGCGCCGCCGCCAGCTGCCGCCGCCACCGCCTACGCCGCTTCCGCCGCGCCGCGCCGCCGCCGCCCGCCGCCCCGCCGGACAACGTCGCCGTCGATCCCGCCGCCCGAGGTTCGCCGCGCCTCGAAATCCGCGCCGTCGGTTTTTTTAAAACCGATCGGTTTTCGTTGGTTTATTTAATTTTAGCGAGTGTTCGTCGTTTTTCTTTTTCTCAGATTAAATCCGCGATTTTTCTGATCGTGATTCCTGATCTGATTTTCTTTTTAGTATAAATTTTCGCTCGTTTATCGGAATCAGGCGATTCAAGCGCCTAGAGTTTCGTATCGAAACCCTCTATCCGTTTAACCAACTTAAACAAGATTTTGCTACTGTAAAATTTGCCCTAGATCCAGATTACTAGAACGAAGTTGTTTTCTTTCGCCTTTTGACTTTCGTTGTTTCGTTCGATTTGATTCTTTTTCCCAACCGGAGTTCTTAAGTTGAACCTTCTGGTTAGATCTCTTATTTGAGTTTTACCTATGCATTAGATGAGCACTTATTGTGTGCTTGTTTGTTTGTCTGCGATAGAATACCCGGAGTGCGCCGCTTGTTACTTCGAATCGCTAGGTTTCCCGGATCATCAGCAAGGCAAGTAACACTTTGATCATACCTTTTCTACTACCCAGTTTTATTGCATTAGATCAATCCTCACACATTGCATGGTTAGGATCTAATTAAATTGTGGGATGGGAAGTAGATGAGGTAGTACCTATTACCTGTTTATTATCAAACCTTTGGGAGTTACTTCTATGTTTGCTTATTATGCCATGCTATGCTAGTAGACGTGGATTGGGTGAGCGATATCCATGACAGATGTGAGTTTTATTAATTAATGGTTTATCTAAGGTGGCAACTTAAACACACATCTGGGTGGATTGAGGCACCTGGGTATTCCAGGACTTGCCTGTTTTCTTTTGGACCGCCACCCAGGCTCAAAGGGATCATGAGACTATTCATACTAGAAACTTCCGTGTGCAGCCACAAGCTATTATGGGCTCTAGCCTAGTTGACTAAGTCGTGCGAACTCTTACAGTGGTAGACTAGCAGATGTACGGGATGTAGGTGGTACAGTCTACCCGTTCATAAGGTGCTAGCGCTTCTGAAAGACTATGTCTTGGTCATCCGTCTTCTCAAACATCCTATAGTGCGAGAAACCCAACGGAGGCGATCGAGTCTTGTGGAGAAAAGTGCGCAAACCTCTGCAGAGTGTAATAAACTAATCATGGTTAGCCGTGTCCCCTGTTATGGACATCTTGAGTATCTAGTACTTGGATTATCATGTGAATCTCAACATGTTACTCTAAATTAATTTTGTTGGGTTATGTTTAATGATGATGCTTAATTGGGATTGAGAATGCTGTCAACCATTCTCAATGTTTAACAACTACCATGATAGTAAAATAAAATTTATTCCTTTGAAGTAGGGAAAAATTGGCTTTACGCAAAACTGTAACCATAGAGCTTTCCACCAGCCAAATATGCATATAGTATAGCTGATGCATTCCATTACCCTCTATGTGTTACATTGCCAGCATATTCCATGTGCTGACCCGTTTTCAGGCTGCAACATTAATGTTGCAGACTTTTCAAACAACGATTAAGGAGTTTTAGGTCGTGGTTCTATACTCAGTGATGCTGTTGGAGTTGATGGACTCACTTATCTTCCAAGCCTTCCGCTGTTATCGATATTAGAGGGCCTTAAGCCATATTTATTGTAATAAGTTCTCTTTCGAGACACTCGATGTAATAAGTGTGTGATTGCTACTCTGCTATAAATCCTCCGAGTACTGTGTGGTGTCAGCATTACTGATCCAGGGATGACACCGGAGCACAGAGATCAGACTGTTTGAGGTCTGGTCGCTACAGAGATGGTATCAGAGCACACGCTGATTGTAGGACACGACCACTAAGCTAAAAGACCTAGATCACTATTCACTCTCTTCTCTTCTGACCTCTCATCTTTTCTACTCTTTAGGATGGAGGATTCAAGGAACAAGTTCACGCAACCGGATGAAGATACACCCTTTGGACGTCACTTGAAGGAAGTCACTAGATACCTGAACATAGGAGTACCAAGCTTCACCGGAACCTACAACGCCACTTTACCCGAAGAAGAGCGCTGGATGATTCAAGTTCAAGTTCCAGGAAGGACGTTCATGCCAGTCACTGAGCCCATAGAGTTTTCTTTTGATGCACCAACTTGGAGTCTAGGAAAGAGCATGGCAGCTCACATCGCCATGGGATGCATTGGAGAAGTCTACCGCAAGGATCTCAAGGATACAACCTACCAGATTTGTGCGCGCCGAGATGAGCACTGGGAGATGATCAGCACTAGGAAGGATAGATCAATCGCAGCTTTTATCCAGGAGTTAAACCAGCACATTCGATGACAGGAGAACCAGATGTGCGCCGACATGATAGATCTGAAGAAGGCTAAGACTAGAATCAAGGAACTGGAGGAAGAACTCAAGGCTACACGTGAAGATTACGAAGAGGAAATTGAAGTATTGGTGGAGAAGAATGACGACCTGATCAAGAAGATTGGAATATTTATGGGAGGCCCTACGCCAGTAGAAGAAGACGAAGAACCCAAGGAGATTATCCCGGAATACTACATCATCATCGACGACACCGACTCGGATCCAGATAGTAGCGATGATGACTATGTTGATGAAGCTGGAGCAGATATCATGGAGTCTGCAACCGAATAATATTTCTAGTAGACCACCTCATCAGTAGTAGTAGTCCACCATGTAAATATAGTAGTCCGAGCACTTTTGCGATAGATAGATCGATTGTATGCCCTTGTTTGATTGATTGAAGTGAATTGTTTGATTTTGACTCATGTGCATATGGGTAGTGTTTTCTCTTTAGACCCCCTCTATTCATACATCTCATCTTTTCTAAAACCCTCAGATGCCTCCGAGACGTGACCCTGGATTTGCCTTTCCACCGAAGCTCACCCAGTTGATCCAGCAGCAGAACACATTGATGCAGTTGCTAGTCCAGAATCAGAATCAAGGGAACAACAACAACAACCCACCACCACCACCACCACCTATTGATCACTTAGCCCGTTTTCTTAGGCTGAATCCGCCGGTGTTTTCCTGTAGCACCGAGCCGATAGTAGCAGATGATTGGCTCCGCAAGACAGCTAGAGAGTTGACCACAGCAGGATGCACAGATGCGGAGAAGGTGAAGTTTGCCACACATCAGCTAGAAGGACCCGCAACATCATGGTGGGAGAATTTCACAGCCACTTTCCCAGTCGACACTGTCACATGGGACCAGTTTCAGTAGGCTTTTCGTACTGCACATGTTTCAGCAGGAGCTATGGCCATGAAGAAGCGTGAGTTTCACAACTTGCGCCAAGGAGGACAGACAGTTGGCCAGTATGTGGAGGACTTTAGTAAGTTAGCACGTTATGCCCCAGATGATGTCGCTACGGATGCAGCTAAGCAGGAGAAGTTTCTGGAAGGACTGAATGATGAGTTGAGCATGCAGTTGATGGTAGCCACCTTCAACAACTACCAGGAGTTGGTAGATCGTGCTCTTATGATTGAAGGGAAGCAACAGCAAATTGAGAACCGCAAGAGGAAGTATGGACAAGGGAAGTACAATTCAGGAGCTCAGCAGAAGCCACGTTTTACCCCTAGACCGGGAGGACATTTTCAGCATACCCATGGAGGAGGTAGCTCGCACAATCACAATGGCACCAAGAATGGTAATGGCAATGGAGGAAGCAACGGCCAGAATCGCACCAACCCATCAACCCCAGCCAAGAAGGACCTAAGCCAAGTCACTTGCTTTAAGTGTCAGAAGACCGGACATTATGCCAATGAATGTCCTGAAGGCCAAAATGGCAATGGAAGTTCTGGGAAGAAGCCGAACCCTTTCAACAGGGGACAGGTGAACCACGTTAGCGTGGAGGAGGTTGAAGCTCAGCCCGATGCAGTAATAGGTAAGTTTTTGGTTAAGTCATTTACTGCACTCGTTCTTTTTGATACTGGTGCATCGCATTCATACATCTCAAATGGATTTGTGGATAAGTATAATCTATCAACCCAAGCCCTTAGGTCACCCATGTTAGTAACCTCGCCTGGAGCAGAGTATGTGGCTAGTCTATGGTGTGATCGGTTACCATTAAGGATTGGTAACTATGTTTTTCCCTCAGACCTAATAGTGTTGGAATCCCAAGGATTGGATGTGATATTAGGCATGGATTGGTTATCAAAGTATGAAGGAAATATTGAATGTGCTAGTAAGTCAATTTTGCTTACCACCCCAGAAGGGAGAAGGATCAAGTATGTATCCCGGCATGTGCCAAAGAGGACTCAAGTAAATTGCCTAACATGAGTTGTGCAGGAGGAAGTACCAGTGGTAAGGGATTTTCCTGAAGTATTTCCAGAGGAGTTGCCAGGCATGCCACCGGATAGAGATATTGATTTTTTGATTGAGCTATTGCCAGGCACAGGGCCAATATCAAAGAGACCATATAGGATGCCAGCAAAGGATTTGGTGGAAATTAAGAAGTAGATTAAGGAGTTACTGGATAAGGGATATATTCGCCCAAGTTCTTCGCCTTGGGGATCGCCAGTACTACTAGTGGAGAAGAAAGATGGATCGTTAAGGATGGTTGTTGATTATCAAGGATTGAATGAAGTAACGATCAAGAACAAGTACCCACTACCAATGATCAACGATCTGTTTGATAGATTGCAAGGAGCTAAGGTATTTTCCAAGATCGATCTGCGATCAGGATACCACCAGTTGAAGATTCGAGAACAGGATATTCCGAAGACAGCTTTTACCACCAGGTATGGGTTGTACGAGTATACCGTTATGTCATTTGGTCTGACTAACGCACCTGCCTATTTTATGCACATGATGAACAAAGTGTTTATGGAGTTCTTGGATAAGTTCGTCATAGTGTTCATTGATGATATCCTGGTTTATTCGAAGAATGAAGAGGAGCATAAGGAGCATTTGCGTTTGGTACTTGGAAAGCTCAGAGAACATCAATTATATGCCAAGTTCAGCAAATGTGAGTTTTGGTTGAAGGAAGTAGGATTCCTCGAACACGTTATATCTGGAGAAGGTATAGCAGTTGATCCCACTAAATTGATATCGTGACCAAGTGGGAAGCCCCAGCAACAGTTGGAGAGATCCGGAGTTTTCTTGGACTCGCAGGATACTACAGGAGATTTATTGAGAATTTCTAAAAGATTGTGAAGCCTATGAATGAGTTGTTAAAGAAAGATACCAAGTTCATATGGACGGAGGAATGTGAGGCTAGTTTCTAGGAGTTGAAGAAATGCTTGGTTACCTCACCAGTGTTGATTTTGCCAGACCAGACCAAAGATTATGAGGTGTATTGCAACGCTTCACGTCGAGGACTTGGAACAGTGCTTATGCAGGAAGGGAGAGTTGTTTCATATGCCTCAAGACAACTGAAGCCTCATGAGTTAAATTATGCCACGCATGATTTGGAGTTAGCAGCCGTAGTGCATGCTTTGAAAACATGGAGGCATTTCCTCATTGGAAACCATTGTGAGGTGTACACGGATCATAAGAGTTTGAAGTACATTTTCACACAGAAGGAGTTAAATCTCAGACAAAGGAGATGGTTGGAGCTTATCAAGGACTATGATATGAAATTGCATTATCATCCCGGGAAGGCTAATGTAGTAGCTGACGCATTAAGCCGTAAGAGCCATGTCAATATATTAATGACGGGAGAAATACCCAAGGAGTTAGCAGAAAATCTTCGTGAACTATGTTTGGAAATAGTTCCGAGAGGCTATGTAGCAGCATTGGAGATTCAGGCAACTTTGATGGATAGAATCAGGGAAGCTCAGAAGACTGACAAAGAGATTGCCGCTATTAAGGAGAAACTTAGCAAAGGAAAAGCTAAGGGATTTCGTGAGGATGAGCACGATACCCTATGGTTTGAAGACCGCATTTACGTGCCCAATGACCCGGAGATCAGGAAGTTGATTTTGCAAGAGGCACACGACTCACCATATTCAATTCACCCAGGAAATACCAAGATGTATTTGGATCTAAAGGATATTTTCTGGTGGACCGGAATGAAGAAGGATATTGCGGAGTATGTAGCAGTTTGTGATGTATGTCAGAGAGTAAAGGCAGAGCATCAGAAGCCAGCAGGATTGTTACAACCATTGTCGATACCCGAATGGAAGTGGGATAAGCTAGGCATGGATTTTATCACGGGATTGCCCAGGACTCATTCAGGCTATGACTCGATTTGGGTTGTAGTCGATCGATTGACGAAAGTAGCTCATTTCATCCTAGTAAAGACCACTTACACCAGTGCTAAGTTGGCAAAGATATACATGACTAGGATCGTATGTCTGCATGGAGTTCCAGGGAGTATCGTATCAGATAGAGGAACCCAGTTTACCTCAAAGTTCTGGAAGCAGTTGCATGAAACTTTGGGTACCAGGCTAGATTTCAGTACAACTTTTCATCCACAGACAGATGGACAGACCGAGAGAGTAAATCAGATTTTGGAGGATATGCCGAGAGCTTGTGCGCTAGATTATGGATCTAGTTGGGACGATAATTTGCCATATGTAGAGTTCTCTTACAACAACAGTTACCAAACCAGTTTAAAGATGGCCCCTTTCGAAGCTTTGTACGGAAGGAGGTGCAGGACACCGTTGTCGTGGGACGAAGTTGGATACCGCCAGTTGTTTGGACCTGACTTGATTAAAGAGTCTGAACAGAAGGTGAAGCTGATTCGCAATAGGCTCAAGGTAGTCCAGTCCAGACAGAAAAGTTATGCAGATTCTAAACGTAAGGAGACAGTTTACGAAGTCGGAGATAGAGCTTATCTTCGAGTATCTCCACTTCGGGAAACAAAGCGTTTTGGAGTTAAAGGGAAGTTAGCGCCACGATTTGTAGGACCATATCGAGTTTTGGAGCGTATGGGAGAAGTGGCCTACAAGTTGGAATTGCCCGAAGGATTGTCAGGAGTTCATGATGTGTTCCATGTTTCCCAGTTAAAGAAATGTCACGCGGAGATGGCTGACATACCGTTGAGAGACACAGTGCCATTGGAAACTATTCAGTTGGATAACGATTTGACGTACGAGAAGAAACCAATTAAGATTCTCGAGTTTGCCAGTCGAGTCACTCGCAGCAAGGTTATCAAGTTTTGCAAAGTTCAGTGGAGCCACCACACAGAGGATGAAGCCACCTGGGAGCGAGAGGAAGATTTGCTCAAGGACCACCCTCACATATTTTCTAACCAACCCGAATCTCGAGGGCGAGATTCATCTTAAGGGGGGTAGGTTTGTAACATCCCAAATTTTCAATTTGGAATGTTATACATTAGATCATCTATGCATATCATATTTTATTTTGCATTTTGGTTGATCCTAGAAATTCTACGCAACTCAATGACCCACGGAGAGAGTTGGGGATTTCGTTATTTTCATATTTGAGTTTTCTCAAATTTTGAGAATAGGATCATTTGATTTTATTTATTTTATCATCAATTATTTCTATTACAAAAATATGAGAGAGGGAATAAAATGACTTTCCCAAAATAAAGAAATATTGAGGATTTAATAATAAAATCAAATAAGATTTTATTTCGGAGTTTTTCGTTATTTTATTCGAATTTAGGAAAAATGTGCGTTTTTCAAAATTGCATTTAGGTCCCAAATAAATGTTCACCTTGTGCGGCTTAATTTTAGAAGCCCGTGAAAATTTATTTCGGAATTTTTGGAGTCCATTTAGTATTTCTTTTTAGCTTTCTTCTGCGCGTAATTATTTAAAAAACGCGAACCGACCTACGGGCCGTGTCCTATCCGGACTCCGGCCCGACTCGCCCTTTATAATCCGGTCCACCTCAGGCTAAACCCTAGCCCGCCGCGCCCCAGCCCCCGCGCCGCCGCCTCGCCGTCGTCGCTGCCGCCGCCGCCAGTGCCGCCGCCGCCGCGCCGCGCCGCCGTCGCCCACCACCGCCGCGCCGCGCCGCCGTCGCCCGCCACCGCGCCGCCGTCGCCCGCCACCGCGCCGCCGCCCGCCGCCCCACCGGACGCCGCCGCCGTCGATCCCGCCGCCAGAGGTTGGCCGCG
>NC_041390.1:387759032-387780954 GCF_002162155.2 Triticum dicoccoides | reverse complement strand
TCGGTTTTTTTAAAACCGATCGGTTTTCGTCGATTTTCGTCGGTTTATTTTTTTTAGGTTCGGTTTTTTAAATAGATCGGTTTTTCTGGTTTATTTAATTTTAGCGAGCGTTCGTCGTTTTTCTTTTTCTCGGATTAAATCCGCGATTTTTCTGATCGCGATTCCTGATCCAATTTTCTTTTTAGTATAACTTTTCGCTCGTTTATCGGAATCAGGCGATTCAAGCGCATAGAGTTTTGTCTCAAAACCCTCAATCCGTTTAACCAACTTAAACAAGATTTTGCTACTGTAAAATTTGCCCTAGATCCAGATTACTAGAACAAAGTTGTTTTCTTTCGCCGTTTGACTTTCGTTGTTTCGTTCGATTTGATTCTTTTTGCCAACCGGAGTTCTGAAGTTGAACCTTCTGGTTAGATCTCTTATTTGAGTTTTACCTGTGCATTAGATGAGTACTTATTGTATGCTTGTTTGTTTGTTTGCGATAGAATACCTGGAGTGCGCCGCTTGTTACTTCGAATCGCTAGGTTTCCCCGATCATCAGCAAGCCAAGTAACACTTTGATCATACCTTTTCTACTACCCAGTTTTATTGCATTAGATCAATCCTCACACATTGCATGGTTAGGATCTAATTAAATTGTAGGATGGGAAGTAGATGAGGTAGTACCTATTACCTGTTTATTATCAAACCTTTGGGAGTTACTTCTACATTTGCTTATTATGCCATGCTATGCTAGTAGATGTGGATTGGGTGAGCGATATCCATGACAGATGTGAGTTTTATTAATTAATGGTTTATCTAAGGTGGCAACTTAAACACACATCTGGGTGGATTGAGGCACCTGGGTATTCCAGGACTTGCCTGTTTTCTTTTGGACCGCCACCCAGGCTCAAAGGGATCATGAGACTATTCATACTAGAAACTTCCGTGTGCAGCCACAAGCTATTATGGGCTCTAGCATAGTTGACTAAGTCGTGCGAACTCTTACAGTGGTAGACTAGCAGATGTAGGGGATGTAGGTGGTACGGTCTACCCGTTCGTAAGGTGCTAGCGCTTCTGAAAGACTATGTCTCGGTCATCCGTCTTCTCAAACATCCTGTAGTGCGAGAACCCAACGGAGGTGATCGAGTCTTGTGGAGAAAAGTGCGCAAACCTCTGCAGAGTGTAATAAACTAATCATGGTTAGCCGTGTCCCTGGTTATGTACATCTTGAGTATCTAGTACTTGGATTATCATGTGAATCTCAACATGTTACTCTAAATTAATTTTGTTGGGTTATGTTTAATGATGATGCTTAATTGGGATTGAGAATGCTGTCAACCATTCTCAATGTTTAACAACTACCATGATAGTAAAATAAAATTTATTCCTTTGAAGTAGGGAAAAATTGGCTTTACGCAAAACTGTAACCATAGAGCTTTCCACCAGCCAAATATGCATATAGTATAGCTGATGCATTCCATTACCCTCTATGTGTTACATTGCCAGCATATTCCATGTGCTGACCCATTTTCGGGCTGCAACGTTAATGTTGCAGACTTTTCAGACGACGATTAAGGATTTTTAGGTCGTGGTTCTATACTCAGTGATGCCGTTGGAGTTGATGGACTCACTTATCTTCCAAGCCTTCCGCTGTTATCGATATTAGATGGCCTTAAGCCATATTTATTGTAATAAGTTCTCTTTTGAGACACTCGATGTAATAAGTGTGTGATTGCTACTCTGCTATAAATCCTCCGAGTACTGTGTAGTGTGAGCATTACTGATCCATGGATGACACCAGAGCACAGAGATCAGACTGTTTGAGGTCTGGTCGCTACCACCAGGCCAGTTCGTAGGTACGGCAAGCACGTGTTTGCCCACAATACTAAGTTCTGCTGCGTCAAGCAGCCGCCTGGCGGTTAGAAGGATGCCTACTACGCCCTCCATCACATGCGGGCGATCGTAAGGGACCATCATTACCTTCTGCTACTAGATAATCTCAAAGATTGGGCCGCGAGCTTGTTGGCAATCCAGGATGCGGACATCAGACAAGAATTCTTTCGCATCCAGTCGGAGTTTGCGGACATCATCCATCAAGATGTCCTTCATACCTCGGGGCAGTTCTACCTCAGATATCAACCGTCCAACATGGAGATAGACGGAACGGTACAAATGCAGGCTAAAAACGCCCGCGATTTCATGACCATCACGACAGACAGCGGCTTCATCCACGCTCCGGTCCCATGAGTTGAGTCGACAGTAGTGATGCTATGTGTAGTTCTGAAACATTGATTGGCTCATGTTGTAATTAAACTTTAATGAACTTGTATGTCTCTTTGGTTTGGACAGTCATTCAACTTAGATGTAATCGATGCTATTTATTAGTAGGACCATGATTCATGCTATTAATGTCATGTCTTGCTTTTCTCTTCTGATCCTTTTGTTGCATACTTATATATTGCTTATGTATGTATTGTCTGTTGTTTGGCTTGTGCATAGAGATGTCGTCGTATGTCGTGTACAAGGGTAAGGTTCCCAGAGTCTACTACGACTGGGAGGAGTGTCGGAGACAGGTTCACCATTTTAGCGGTAACAGTTACAAAGGGTACACCACTAGGGCGGAGGCAGAATCTAGATACGCCCTCTATCTAGCGGGAGAGAGGAGGGAGCGTTGGAGGAACCGGATGAAGACCAGTTTTATCACGATGATGCTCATCGTGATGACCGCAGCTCTCTTCTATGTGATGGTAGTTTAGATGATCGATATCGACTTGTAATGTGAAGACAAACTCGATACTCGCAGTCTCGAGACTTGTAATGTTTTATCTTTGTTCGGTCTTTTGAATTCGGAGACTAATATGATGAATTGTATTCGGAGACTAATCTTCTATTGTATTCGATGAATCTGCTGTTGCTGTGTGCTGCTGTCTATATTCTGTCAAATAATATATTTTGTAACCTGTGCAAAAATCAGAAAAGTAAAAAAGAATAAAACCTAATATTCATACTAATGGTGCATCACTACAGAGTGCGCCATTAGTATGCCAAAGTATACTAATGGTGCATCACACAACAGTGCGCCATTAGTATGCCAAAGTATACTAATGGCGCATCACACAACAATGCGCCATTAGTATGCCAAAGCACATGGTTAAATATGGCCCCCTGGGAGGCATACTAATGGCGCATGGTGTTCTATACTAATGGCGCACTGCATGGTGCGCCATTAGTAAGAAATACTAGTGGCGTGATACTAATGGCGCACCAGTAGTGCGCCATTAGTAGGCAAAACTGGTGCGCCATTAGTAGGCATTTTCTTAGTAGTGCTATTTACGCATGTGCCACACAAATCTATCTTCTTGTAGGTGAACTGTTCAAAGAACAAGGCCAATTGTACGAAAATGAAATTCCAACAGACGACAGGATCTCGTAGCTATATTGCACACTGCGAGGCTCTTGTAACTAGCTGCGGTTTCACTCTTTTCGCTGTACCATATTATCAGATCTATATTGACTTGTTCCAAATGCAGAGGAAAGCCCACGAGGACCAAAAAGTACCTGAACCAAATGTTGTGGAAATCTTCAAGGACTGTCACACCAGCAAGAAGAAGGGCATGACTACACCAGTCAAAGCCGTTGTTGGAAGTCCTTAATCCTCATGCCTTTTAACTACTACTTACTCTGACTTGTGCCTTGAACTGCATGGTTTGCAGCCAATGTCTATTACTCTTTTCAATTTTATACACAATTGTCTTAGCGTATCATTGCACCTTACAAGGTTTAAAAGAGAGGAGTGATGTTCCTTTGATCTTGACCCGTAATCTAGTTCCGTGCTGGACTTGCCCACACAATGTTACAATTGCCTATTTTTCTGTTCTCATTTGTTTTGTGATATGAATGACGTCATACTATGCTTACCGTATTATAAACTTCGTCTCTTTATCCTTAGCCCTCAATACAATGTGAAGAAATAGACAATACATTAGCGATGGTACATGGTCATATGTTTGGAACCTGGTTTTATTATGTACTTTGCAATAAAATACAACTAATATTTTACATGGGTTCACCAGAATAAGTTCTGTATATAGACCAAAGCTATTTTGTTTGGTTTTTCTACATCCTTAATATCTTCTGTTCTGGTACTACTAATGTAAAACCTCAACTTTTCAGCGAGCTATGGAAAAAATGGTGGAACCGCCACCTTCTGAAGGTGGCGAGGCAACTATAACTGCAATGTCAGCTCTTGCTGCAGTGGGTCGGTACCTGTCCACTAACAGTGCCAAAAGCACGTTCCTGCGTAATACTGGGTTGGTTGTTAAGGCAATATCGTCCAAACTGCCTCATGATCAAGATATGCAAGCTCAAAGCAATGTTGTATCTGTGCTCCAGACACAAGTCCTTTCCCTAACAGAGACCCTTTGTGAAACAAGGAGAAACATTGCTCAATGTCGTCAAGATATGCATGGTTTTGAAACCAGACTATCAGACATTTGCTATGTTGTTCAGGAGCCTAGGGGAAATTAAGGCGAGGGTTATGGTGCTCCATCGGACAGTACAACATAAAAACATAACAAACAGGTCAAATGAACTGAGTTTCTGAACTTCTGGTGGTGCATTTATCTGCTAGACTGTTAAGTTTTATGCCAACCTTCCTTTTGTTATATAGTTGTAATTTGTTTTGGTGCGATACAAAATTTATTCTTAACGTGCAGCCAGCGCCTGAAGAAAACAGCAAGCCATTTTTGTATAGTGTAGGGTGTTCCCTATATTTGCACTGGTGGCGATCTTTGATGCCGAGTGGATGTAATCTGTGCAATCTCCTTAATAGCCTAGCGTTAGTTTCGGCCTTATTTATTTCCTGGTCTTCTTTTTCCCTGGTTTGCTAGTGGCCGCAACTACCATGGGCCATATATGGGCCGTAGGATCCATGGGTCTCCTACGGGCCGTCTATAAATGGGCCTGTAATTGGTGGGCCTCGTGTCGTCGGATAAATGGGTCTACATGGGCCATAATCGAGCGTAATTGGTATCGGCCCAGCACGGTAACAGGCCGTTAACAGGCCGTAGGACAGCAAAGTCTTAATTCTGTCACAGGCATAACGGTCATTAATGGGGCAGAATATAGGACGGGCTGGAAACGGCGCAACGGGTTAACAGGCCAGAAACGGGCCGACTCTTGCCATGGGCCGAATTTGGCCCATTAGGGTAACAGGCCAGTAACGGGCCGACTCTTGCCATGGGCCGAATTTGGCCCATTAGTGGAACAGGCCAGTAATGGGCCGACTCTTGCCATGGGCCGAATTTGTCCCATTAGGGAAACATGCCAGTAATGGGCCGAAAGTAACCGAGGGCCGAAAAGGAGCCCAAGAACGTATGGGCCATCAATAGGCCGAAAGCTAACACGGGCTGGAAACGACCCATGTAAATCACGGGCCATTAACGGGTATAAAGAAAATTACTGTTCATTATGGGCTAGAGTCGCCGTGGGCCTGTAATGGGCCGAAAGATACGAAGGCCTCATATGGGCCGAAAGACGTCGTGGGCCATACATGGGCCGAAAGTGAAATGGGCTGGTATTATATTCGACGGCCCACATGACGTTGTTGGGCCGATTTCCTTTAGGGCCTAACGGGCCGTGAGTTAACGGGCCATAAAATGGGCTATTTGCGAAGAGACCGTTAACAGGCTTTTCATGGGCCAGCCCGTTAACTTTTGACCAAGTCAAATGGGCCGGCTTTGTAAGCTAAATGGGCCACTGCTGGGCCGTGCCACGTGTCGACATATCATAGGCGCCTATCTGACCCACTGACGAGCTGACACGTGTTTCGTCCGGCCAATAAGAATTTTACACTTGGAAATTTCCCATTGGTCGGGGCTGTTAACGGGTTGTCGGATCCAAAACCCGACCCGATAGCTTAACGGCGTTCCGTTACGGTGGATGCCACGTGTCGGTCACCCTTGACGAAAGCACTTTTGTGACACGCAATTTATCATCATGGAAGTGGACACTTCCGTGATGATAATTTTGGTAATGTCATGGAACACTTGTACGACAGCACAGGTATGACTATCTTGATTCTGCCATAAATTTGTCATGGATGTACATGCATGACAAAAAACGCGACCTACTATGACAAACACGTATCATCACGGAAGTGTTTTTTTTGTAGTGCCACCCGTGCCTCTTGATTTTCCCGCTCGGTGCGCTCCTGGGCCGCTTTGTTTTCGGTCTCGGACATCGCTTGCTTCAGGGTCGCCACTTCGGTCGTGGCCCCTAGCAAATTCATGATGATCATATATATAGACAAGGTATTACTTACATTTGTTCTCCTCGAGCTGCCTCTTGGCAAGGCCAAGCTCTTTCTCGGACCCCTCGAGGTCCTGCTTCAGTGCGGCGACCTCTGCAGTTAGTGCGGCAAAGGTCAGCAGCGAAGCCTGCATACGCATATAGACATACTTATATTAGACTCCTGCAGATATTATTTGATCCTCTATTCGGCTTTTCTTTGTGAACACCAAACAGAGCATCAGGGGCTACTGTCTATGCGGTAATATTTTTCCTATATTTTAAATACTTACCTCAAAGCCTGTTAGAAGGCTGGCACAGGCTTCAGTCAGTCCGCTCTTGGCGGACTGAACCTTCTTGTTCACTGCACTCATAATAGTGCGGTGCTCTTCGTCGATGGAAGCGACGCGAAGCGCTCCCAGCAGGTTGTTCGGTGCCTCTGGATGGACTGAGGTCACCGGCACGGGCGTCTTACCCCTTTTGGAAGGGGGCCGCCTGCCCGAGTCCGGAACCACTGGAGGTTCCGGCGCGGTGTTCGGCTGAGAGCCGAACTTGGAGCCCCCGGGAGCCTTGCTCCCTTTGCTCCTGGAGTCCGGAAGGTCGCCTTGAGGCGCCTCCGGGACTGTCTCCCCCCGGCTCGGTGCCCCTTGAGACAGTACCTCGGCATTGTCTGTAGGGCAAGGGGAGGAGGCGGTTGGAAGTGTATCACTATTCATGTCCGACGAGTCCAAGGAACCGTCCGACGATGATACATCAATACGGGCTTGGGGCGGACTGCATAATCATGTTCGATGTTAGGAGAAGCAGTGCGACAAAGGTATGCTATGAGTTACTCTGGTATAAGAATATGTACGACTTCGCCAGGGGCTTGGCCCTGAGCAGCCACTCGTCTTCGCCGTCGGCAGCGGTGGTGGAGCAGTCCGGAAGGAGAGTCCTTCCCTTCTTGGACCCTTCGACCTCCCCGGTTGGGGCGGCCTTCCTTTTCTTGTCTCCCCCGGCTGGAGGGGGAGAATCTTCATCTTCCTTCTCCTCATTTAGACGGGAGGAATGCGTCTCGGTGTTATTGGACGATGAGTCCGGTATCACCTGGCGCCGGGAACTCTTTCGGGTTCCCTTGGCCTTCTTCTTGGTCTTCTCCGGCACCTCATAAGGAGCCGGAGTCCGCATCTCCGTCAGGAGAGCGTCCGCAGTGTCTTCGGGCAGAGGGGTCGGGCAGTTAATCTGCTCCGATGTCTCCACCCAGTCCTGTCAAAGGCATGGGAGCTCAGACCCCGCACATGGTTAAGCTATGGGAAATAAACACCCTACCAGATGTACAAAACTTACCGGATTCACAGAACACTTCGCGCTTAGCCCGCGGTCCTCGATAAGAGAGGGAGGGTCCTCGGCGCCCTTGAACAGCACCCTCCAGACGTCTTTATGCGTCGTGTCAAAGAGCTCGCTTAGAGTCTGGTGCTGGGCCGGGTCGAACTCCCATAAGTTGAAATCCCGTTGTTGACACGGGAAGATCCGGCGGAAGGGCATGACCTAGACTATGTTGACAAGCTTAAGTTTCTTGCTTATCATGTTCCGGATACATTTTTGGAGTCCGTCCAGCTCCACCAATGAACCCCAGGACAGGCCCTTCTCCTTCCAGAAAGTGAGCCGCGTGGGGAATCCGGATCGAAACTCGGGGGCCGCCACCCAGTTGGTGTCGTGCGGCTCGTTGATGTAGAACCACCCCGATTACCACCCCTTTATGGTCTCCACAAAGGAGCCCTCGAGCCATATAACGTTAGGCATTTTGCCCACCATGGCTCCGCCGCATTCCGCTTGTTGGCCGCCCACCACCTTCGGCTTGATATTGAAGGTCTTCAGCCACAGGCCGAAGTGGGGCCGGATGCGGAGGAAAGTCTCGCACACGATGATGAACGCCGAGATGTTGAGGATGAAATTTGGGGCGAGATCATGAAAGTCCAGCCCATAATAAAACATGAGGCCGCGGACGAATGGATGGAGGGGAAACCCCAGTCCACGGACGAAGTGGGGAGGAAAACCACCCTTTCATGAGGTTCCGGGGTAGGGACGACCCGCCCCGCGGCTGGCAGCCGGTGCGTGATATCCGCGGCTAAGTATCCGGCTCCATGTAGCTTTTTGATGTGTCCCTCCATAACGGAGGAGGCCATCCACTTGCCTCCCGCTCCGGACATGTTGGGAGAGAGTTGAGGAGAAGGATGTGGACTTGGACGTTGCAGAGTGCGCGAGAATGGATGAGCAAGGAGGAAGAAGGAGTGGGTAGAAAAAGGTAAAACCTTATCCCTTTATAAGGGTGGACGAAACTATGCGCCCCCACTAGCCTGGTAAAACTCACTTATCCCCCAAGCAACGTAATTGATGGCGTGGTTGGGTTACCCACGTCTGTATTGATGGGAATCCCGTAATAAGGGGACACGATCTCTGCTTTGACAAGACGTGTCAAGAAACCGCCTCGTGTTGTGTGCGGGGCTGGTTAAAGAAAAAACGGTTTGAATAATTACCGGGCCATGGCGTAATATCATGCTGCTAAAACATGTCAGGAGATTAGATCTATGGAAATATTATTCTCTCTATGGTGGTATGTGGAACTTATTTTGTAGGGTCGGACACTATCCTTGTATTCAAACTCTTCTGTGGTGTATTCGGAGGAGGAACCCGCCTTGCAATGCCGAAGACAACACTGCGTGCCGGACTCATCGTCATTGAAGTCTGGTTCAGGGGCTACTGAGGGAGTCCTGGATTAGGGGGTCTCCGGACAACCGGACTATATCCTTTGGCCGGACTGTTGGACTATGAAGATACAAGATTGAAGACTTTGTCTCGTGTCCGGATGGGACTCTACTTGGCGTGGAAGGCAAGCTAGGCAATACGGATATGTATATCTCCTCCTTTGTAACCGACCTTGTGTAACCCTATCCCCCTCCGATGTCTATATAAACCGGAGGGTTTTAGTCCGTAGGACAACATACAATCATACCATAGGCTAGCTTCTAGGGTTTAGCCTCTCCGATCTCGTGGTAGATCAACTCTTGTACTACTCATATTATCAAGAATAAATCAAGCAGGACGTAGGGTTTTACCTCCATCAAGAGGGCCCGAACCTGGGAAAAACATCGTGTCTCCTGCCTCCTGTTACCATCCGCCTTAGACGCACAGTTCGGGACCCCCTATCCGAGATCCGCCGGTTTTGACACCGACAGCCGTTATTATAAGATCTTTTCGAGACGGTTTTTCATCTCCACCTCGTATATCGACGGTTATTTTACGAGGCAGATGGATATAGCGCATGACGGCCGTCGGGAATGAGGCGAGGAAGGACGGGGGACGTCGGCCGGCTAGGCAGCGGCGGCAAGGACGACTAGAACAGGGAGTTGGCGGAGGTGGTTGACGTGAAATTCCCTCCCGCCAACTGTTTTCTCATATAGGGGGAGATGTAAGAGGAATGGGAGAAACCGAGATATGGAGGAAGTGGGCCGATTTTAGAGCTTGCCTTCGCCTTCGCCCTGTATAGAATATGTTAGAGTTGCTCTTACCAGTAAGAAACTAGCTAGCTCATTGCTGCCTCAAGTTTTGTTGTGCAACTAAGTGAAAGAAGCGTACAACTTGAATTATAGATCTGGGTTGATCTAAGCTGAAAGCAATCTCGCTTGAAGCGTATTAATGTAATCAAGATATCCTCAACCCAATCCAGATAGCCATATCAGGGCAATGTACAATGATGGCATATGGATACAAATGCCTCATGAAAAAAGTAATTTGAGGTATATGTGTTGATTTTTTCTCTACAATGCAAGCTACTACTAGTGAGCCTCATCAAAGAATAGAAAGTGACTCTTACTACACATGCATCCCTCCTCTCCACTTCAATTTTTCCAACTTTATGCACTGGACCATATTTTTTCTTTCTAAGCACCCGCCTTCTGAAGAGGATCCCGCTTCCCCATCCGGACCTACTTTTTTCTGTTATCCGATCCTACATGACATGTGAGGCATCACCTTGAGGCTATGCATTGGCCATGCCCTCATTACGAGTGCTTGCTTTTTATGTAGACTGGAGGAAAATACTCGGGCGGTCGTACATCGGCTTTATCTGGTGCACTCTACGTAAGAAAAGGAGGTTGCAAAATCGGCATGCACGGAGATTTTGCATTGAACTACCTGTCGTCACTACGTCAGCAAGTCACAAATCAATTAGTAGCAGAGCAATAAATAACGGTGGCGGGATGATCCATGGTTGCTGGTGCGAGGTGCATCACATCATGCACATCGTGCAGTGCGGCTGCAGGCCGGTGGGTGTACATGTGTGCCCGGAAGATGAAACCAAAGGCCATGTTTGGATTGGGGGGCATGAACGGGGAGGAGACCATGCAGGGACAGGCAACCACAGCTTGGATGGAGTTGAGCGTGCACAAGGTGACACTGACACTTACTCTGGTCCACCACAGCAGCCGTCCGATCAGATCCGGAGCCATCATCTGTCCATGAAGTTCTCTATTTTTTTCTCCTCTCTGTTGTGGATAATTATCTATCTATATCTATACCTAATAATAAAATCATTAATGCTTCTTGCGGTATGTCACATTGCCCTTAAAATTGTGAAATATTACCCACCGATGTCACCCATAAGTAGTGACAAAAAAACGTTTCACACAGGGGCCCCGGCTGAGCCGGTCCACGCAGTAGGGACCTCCTATAATACGCTTTGCACGCTGTTAGAAGGCGCAACACGCCCGTTTGGGCCGGCACATGTGCGGCGGCCTGTTTTAAAATTCGTTTTTTAATTTTTATTTTCACTTTTCCGTTTTAGGTTTTTCCCTCCTTTAAACTATTTGGCACTTCAAAAAAGTTCCAAAAATTAAAAAAATGAATTTTTTAATTAAAATATTCAATAAATCATAAAATGTTTGTGGACTCAAAAAATCGTCGTAATTTTTAAAAAATGTCCGCATATTCAAAAAATGTTCGCAATTTTTAATACAAATATTTGGGAAATCAAAAAATGTTCATGATTTTTTTAAATGTTAATGGAATTGAACAAAATGGTCGCAAAAATGTTATGAGTAATGTAGCAAAATGTTGTCATGGCCATTGGAGATTATGATTTTTTTATTGCAACGCACGGGTCCTTTTGCTAGTGCTTACCAAAAGGAACATTCGCGTCACGGATGGGCAAACCCCTAAATTGTCAAAAGCCTACGACACCCCTTCTTCTCCTCCCCTCGCCCCCGTCGAGCAAAGCCCATGTGACATTAGCTATGATGGGGATGTCCTGCTTGCGCCGCGGGTTCTAGGCTTCTAACTAAGGCAAGGCGAAGCAGCCGGTCATTGTGTTTTGTGGTGTGTGGCGGTGCGGAGGTGTTGAGATGGCCGATAACATTGAGTTGTGGAGCGCGATGGGTTCTTGCGATAGTTGGGCTCTATCTTTGTGTTGCGTCGTGCTTTGGCAGTGGCATGCAGTGCCACAGAGCAAGCTCTGATGGTTGCCCGACCTCAGGGCGTGTGGATCTACCAATGTGGGGCCACCATGGGAGAAATGTGTGCCGCCCCAACAATCTCGGCTTGAGTGGCCTAGCCATGCATGAGTAGCTAGCTATATCAGATGGCTCCTTCACGGTGGTAAAACACGTGTTGACGAGTAATGCTCTGTCGTCTCACATTTTACCAGGTGTGGTAAAATATTGTAGAGAGGAGGGTATCCGAAGGTATCTCGTCAACTATGATGGCGAGATGCTAGTTTTACCCAAGTTGAGTCCCCAAATGGTACACACCTTGCATCATGTCTAGCTATCTTTCTCTAACCCTTTGGTTCATCTTCATTTTTGTATAATTTCTTGGGGCACCCTTTTTCTTTTTCTTTCTAAGAATGAATAAATAGACATCATGTTGGTTATAGTATGGTTTTGGTGGCGCGCCTATTTACTCTATATCTTTTAGAGTGATGTTGAAATTACTATTACAAGTGTGTTTGAAGAGGTCAACCTCAAATATTATTCATCCACTATTTTGGAGAGTGTCACAATTGATCATTTGGAAGGAACACAATAACAAGATCTTTCAGGGAATCCCCCACACCATTGAATCATGAAAAGAGAGGTTCAAGAAGGATTTTTATTTACTTGCTCATAGGGTTAAAGCCTCTCTAATTTCATTTGTGGAAAACTTCTCTAACTTGGTGACTTAGGTTCCCCCCTCCCTTACTCTATTGCATATCCTTGGCTACCCGCTAACTAAAAAGTGATTGGTGGGGTGCCTAGTGGATGCCTTAGGGTGTGAAACTCCTGATATAATTCCTTGTATATCTTTTGGCTGTTAATATATGTCAATATGGGCCTCTCCTACTGTTTGTTTGAAAAAAAGATATAATGATTGTGAAAATGATATAATTGATTGTGAAACTTGTCATATTGAAGTGATTTTGGTTGGTGTGCTGTTGTGAAATTGCATGTAAAATGTTATTGAAAAAAACAACTGTAATTGCTTGAGCTTTTAAAAATCATGAAACATTTACACAATAGAATACACATGTCTATTACCTATGATATTTTTTGGAATTTTGTTGAGTTACAGAAGTAGTCTTTTTAATTGCATTTTTAGTTTGTGGTCTGTTTTGACAGATTCTTGTGTAACCTATCTTTAATTATGTGTGTGCCTAGTTTTTGGTTTCTTCTTTTTTGAGGGAGCCTAAAATTGTGCTTCCTTAGTATAGCTGTTGTTTTCTCATGTTGCCATGATTTTCATATAACAAATAGAGCTATTAGCAATTATTTATGGACTAACCATCTCATGGTTCCATCCGTGTTTTTGTTTTCGATGAACGCTTTCTAGTATAGGGGATTCATAGCTATCAAGGAAGCCTAGGAGATTAATAGATCTTGGGGATGCCCATGTCAACCCTGATATGTTTCAAAGAAGGTTTTGAAGGCAAATCTTGGGCATCCCCACTCTTCAAAACTTATTAGTATCTCCCCGTTGAACCATTTTATCATTGCATGCTTTATGTTTAGATCTTTGGGGCCTCAATTTAGTTTTTCCTTCTTGAATAAATATGATAATTATGAGAAGGAAGAAAAAATTTCATGGCTTGATGTTTTATCCTTGTGTTTCACTCACATCTTTGGAGTAATCTTATTGTTATACACTAGCATTATCATTTACTTTATAGGATACATGATGAGAGAGGTCATGACTTTGCCAATTCGTGAGGTGGCACCCACGTGGAGGTAGAGCTGGAGGTGAACACGGCCATGTACCTCCTCGCCATCAATCGTGGGGAAGGGTGGCTCATGCGGGTGTACACGGATGGGGGTGGCACTACTGCAGCGGAGATCTCGTAGTCGACGGTGGCAGTGACACAGCAGGGTATTCCGTATTTGTGCCCTCTCTCATTTCCTATCTCCTCAATCTCTTCCTGTCTATGGCAAGGAGGAGCGGCAAAGCCAATAGATCACGAGGTGAAATGACCTGCTAGTGTAGGTCGCGCCCAGTAGCCATTTTTCTAAGGTGACAACTTCATTTTCAGCGGCGTCAGTGTGTGGTAGGCATTGACATTTTGTACAAAGTGACACAACAAATTCTTAGAAATTTGCATGGAAATTTATTCCGAAGTTGTCAGTATTATTTCCATGGAATTTTAAAGATTTTTTCTCAAAATATAGTGGCAATTCATTGTAAAGCAACATGACACTTTTTAAAATTTTGACATGGCAATTTTCTGAATTTTCAATTAGCCGGTACATGGCAAATTTGTTGATTTTTTGTGTTCTTTCGTATTTTTTTGGCCATGGCAAAATTTTGACACGGAACATAGATACCATCCTTGTTTATTAAATAACTTTTGGCCATGGTTGCATTTGCCGAATTGTTTGGGGTTGTGATCATTTTAGGGCTAGAATTCCGTGGTAGTGGAGGTGCAGGAGAGATGTTCATATGTTTGTAAATCATGGCAATTTTTTACATGATTGTTTTTGCTCACATGGAAAATTCAAAAAAAATTGCCTGCAAAATGGCATGGATCTCCTTTTAGCATGGCAAGATTTAGAAATTTTGCGAGACCATGTCATTTGATTTAACTAGAGAATGGTAGTTTGTGTAGCTAGGATGGCATTTTTAGTACTTAGTATATCTCATTTTCTTAAATGATAGCGAGTTTACTTTTGTTTAGATCGTGGCATTTTTTAAGGGCATGGCATTTTTATTACTAAGAGCATGCAAGTTTTATAATTTAGAGCATGATACTTTTACTATTTACGTACGAAAGTAATTTTGTAGAGTGTGACATTTTTATTATTCAGAGCATGGCATTTTTATTATAAAGAACATGGCATCTTTCTTTATAGAGCAGGGAATTTTTATTGGCACTTTTTTTGTAGAGCATGGCATTTTTATTGTTAACTGAATGACATTTTTATTTTTAGGAGCATGGTTATTTTTTGTTATTGATAGGATGGCATTTTTTGTTTTTATAGAACATGATATTTGTTTTTGTAGAGCATGTCAAATTTTTATAAAGAGCATGCCATCTTTTATTTGAAAGAGCATGACATATTTGTAGTGTACCATGGCAGAATGACGTACCTCATTTTTTGTAAAATTTGCCATGTATAATTAATTTTTTTAATGGCATTTTTCATTTTAGTGTTCTAGTTGTATGATTTTGCCAAAGGATTCTTGACACATGAAGTAAAGTGCGTGCACTTTTTTGTATGAATTTTGTCATGTCTGTCACTTTTCTTCTGTAAAAGAACCATGACATTGTTTTCTTACTTAATACGACATAGACGGTGGGAGCCTGGTAGGAGGCCAGCAAGGCTTGTTGGGCCTGTTTGTTCGCGCTAGGAGGTTATCATAGGGAACAAAATCATTCTCTGGATCGAACCCCTTAGGGGGGATGATTCTTTCGCTAGGGATCCCCTCCTTTGGGAGGCCAAGTTCAGTGTTTTGACCCTTTCGACAAAGTTAAGCAAGATATGACCCCGGTTTGGAATTTTTCAGGATCTGCCCCCTTTTCCTACTGCCTGGGTCGATGCAGTAGGGTATAACTGCGTACTGCTGAGGCACCTAGTGGTAGGCAACTTATTGATGTCAGCTTAAGTAAATGGCATGTCGCCTATGATGTCAACCTTACTATCAAGGCCCCGGGCGGTAGGCAGTTATACCCTACCGCCATTGACCTCGACGGTAGGGTTTGAGCAGTTATAATCCACGCGGGGGGAGGGAGGCTAGCGGGGCCCACCCACCAAGCCAGCCCCCATCTTCCTCCTACCCCCCGAGAAGAATAGAGAGCGGCGACTCTCTCATCTCCTCCACTCCCCCTTCGATCTCTTCCGTTTCTCCACCATTCTTGCAGATCAAGATGCCTGCATGAAGAGAGAAGTAAGCTCTATTGATCCCTCCAAGTAGTTTTAGTCAAGAGCTATGGTTTTGATGCATTTTTTGGCACAAGATGAACCCTAGTTCATTTATAGTTCAATTTTTTTGTTGATTCTAGGTTTATTTAGAATGATTTAATATGATGGATGTGTTGAAGATGAACCCTAGTTCATATTGTAGTAACTAGTTTTGTTGATTCTATCTTGTTAGAAGATGAACCCTAGTTCATGTTATTAGCTTTTCTAGAATTAATCATTGATGTTTGATAAAATATGATTGATGTTGGATAAATATGATGGTTATAGCTTATGCTAATGTTGATTATATATTTATTTAGAACATTTTAATATGATGGATATTCCAATGTTGATAAATGATTCATATGCATATATGCATATTTCAATCTCGTTTAATGATGAATGAGTGTTGTTGATATTTGATGGATGAATGTTGTTGAATCAATATTTTTTCTTTGGTTAGCACTATATTAGTGGATTATATGCTTGTAACATGAATGTTGATAAATAAATGTTGTTGTCAAAAAATTAACTTGAATTGGAAATTGTTTTAGGAGGACCCTTGATCCGAAAATCGAAACTAAGTACACCATGCTTGACCCTGCATTCGACAACGGTTGTCGCGCCCATTCTATCTAGAATGGAGTGGTAATAATTATGATCAAATTCTTGCAAAAAATGGCTTTGCGAAAGTAAGTTACTATTTTCATCTAAATTTTGGAGATGTTACCACCATTGCGTATGAGAGGTCACACAAAGGCCTGTCAGAAGAAATACGACCGCCGCTTCAAGCCGTATTTAGGAGAGCCGGGCTGCTACCTTTTGTGCTTCAGTTCAAGAGTGCGCCGGCGGCGCTCGTCCACTCAGCCCTCACAGCCCCGGCGGACCGTCGGCGGCCTGAGATGCACACTTTCCGTCTCCCATGTGGTGAGATGACGGTGACCCTCGAGGACTTTGTCATGATCATGGCCCTACCGCTTCAGGAACGGGCTTTGGCTGGGTGAGTGGACAGGAACAACTGGCGGGAGAGGCTTGTCTCTCTCATCGGTGATTTCCCTGCATCTATCTATGATGAGGCCCATGACGTGGTGCATAACTGAACATTCGGTATACCACCCATATGGCTCCATGCCAACCGGTCCGGATGCCCGCAAGATGCCGGCACGTGGACCGTGGAGCAGTACTTGCGGGCCTACTTGTAGTATCTTCTGACAGAGGTCGTGTTTCTGTACTGCTTGGGGGGCACAGCCTAATGGATGTATATGGACTTCCTGGACGACTGGGAGGCAGGGTACAACTGGGGGTCTACCTGCCTTGCGTACCTATATCGTTCGGTAAGAAGCTATCTCAATATTCGTGGTTGGATGCACGCATGCTTCTTTGAATTGTGTCATCTAATGATGAATTGGCATTTGTGGCTGGAAGACACATGTCAGAGGACCGAAGCTACATCCAATATGTGTAGATGTGCCTGGCCCCTCTTGATTTGGATGTGGAAGTGGTTTTCGGTGGGTCATCCTGAGAAAGTTAAATGGCGTCCATGGATGGATTATGGCAAAGAAGGCGACAATACTCGATACCTGACAGCCGTGTACTCCTGGAACAGGCACTGGTGCGTGTCGGTGCTATACAAACGGTTTTTAACCGCTTTCCGCGACAGCATTTGGAACCATCGCCTAGTGAGTGACGGCGATAGGGGGGTCCTTCCCACACAACCCAGAAACCGTCGGGGATATGCTCTCTTGGCACACACGCTCGGAAAAATGAGTTCGTGTGCGACCGGCGAGAGCTCAAATACGGAAATACGTACAGTAGAGCTAAAAATACAAGTATACGAGCGAAATTGTTTCCGATCGCAAGTACATCTCATATAGTCAGTCCCCGCTAAATGTTTCCATTTGTATGTTCCCACATAGTCGCTCCAAGGAAAATGTTTCCGTTCACAGGTACATCACACACAATTTTTCCCGTTAATTCGTTTGTGATAGCATTGCCATTGCAGACGATATTTACAATTTTATCATTTGCGTTATTTAATGCATCACACACGGTCCGTAGAAGAAACTATGTGGCAAAGGTTGTCCATCACACACAGTTTATATGTGGTAAACATTTGCGCAAGGTGGCCTAACGCTAACAGTTTTCAAGCGAAAGTCGTGTGTGATTGTTCATTGATCCAACACGATTTATTCCTTAAAACTGTGCGCTTTGCCTGAGGTCATTGCCCATGGTATTTTTTCAATAACCGTTTGCAATAGCAAAACCAATTAGCAAGCTAATTGCCCTATTATTAATTATCCATTTATTAATCTAATTGGCATTCATATTAAGCACATAATATATTTCATTTCCATATTAAGGAAGCAAAATTTCATAATTGAAGTACATCAGAGTACAACATGATATAGCTTCAGCGCTCAGCTACCCCATTACACAACTGCACCAGCACCAAGTTTCACATGCAACATGTAGAACCTTTTGAAATTAGCATCATAGACGGTATATAGACAGATGCATCTCATCTAGAAAACTGCTGAAGCGGAAGGCGAATATTGATCCTTCATTCATGTTGAAGGTCTTTGCAACTTTAGGCCAGTGCCTGTGGATGATTGACCGTCTGTCCTTCATCCTCTTCAGAAACAATTCAATATTGAACCATGGGTGTTGTATGAAAACCTTCCTCACCTCCTGACCATAGAGGTGGTTTGAGAGGTAATCATCAGTGAACTTCTTTCGAAAGGCATGAAAACAAGGATGTGCATAAATATCTTCTCCATATTGGAAATGGGGCAAAGGAATAAAAAAAGGCAAGGTATAATAGTTAGTACCATCCTGTAGTGAACGGATGTCTTCTTCATTGTGCAGACAAAGATCTTGTTGTTTTTTGTCGCCAATTTCATTATCCTAACAATCTTTCTGATTTTCTTGACTTGATTGATATTCATGGACAACTCATTTCCCCATATGCAAAAAGCGTCAAACAGTGGGTCAAAACCTCTGACAGTAGGACCTACATGTGCAAGACCAAATTGTTACAAACCTAAATATTGGAATGGTTCCTGCAATTGCACAATAATGTGCTATTAGACAATGGACCATGCACATGCAGTTAACTAAACACCACAACAAATGAACCAAATGTTAACTGAGCACTACATTGCACAATATAACATACTCCTAATAGAATATCAGACAGTTAACCAAACCAAGCATGCTTAACAACTTGGAAATATAGCAATTGTATTTGTTTCCCATGTATTTAGTACAGCCAAATTTGATTTATTTCTCACATGGTATACAATAACAGAATACACCCACAACAATTCAACATCGCATTGCAGAATTGAACCAAACAGTTAACTAAACACCACAACAAAAGAACCAAACATTAACTAAGCACCACATTGCACAATATAACATACTCCTAACCGAAGATCGGACAGTTAACCAAACCAAGCATGCTAGACAACTTGGAAAATTGCACCCTGAAGAGTTGAACATCACATTTGTAGAATTGAACCAAACAGTTAACTGAACACCACATTGCATGACATATAGAACATACACTCTAGAGCAGAAGATTGCATGGTAAAAGTAGATAGCACAATTCACTAGAATTTGTTAAGGAAAGGCAGTAGGTAGCAAACCGAACATGGGTCCTTATAGTGAGCTAATAAGACAAGCTACTCCTCATTGTTAGAGATATCGATGACGATTGGCTCCTTGGACATGGAAGAGGGCGAGGCCTCCGCTTTGTGGGTGCCCTCGTCGTAGTGGTGAGTTGCCTGAGCCGCTCCGGGCACCAACCTGCTGGCTGTCGAGATGAGGTAAGCATGTGCACGTTGAGAAAACACCTCGTAGTCTTCGTCGAAGGCACCGACAGCGGCCTCGAGAAAACGCCACAAACTATTGTTTAAAGCAGTCAATCGCGTCATGGCATCTGCGCGTGAGGTGTCGACGATGGCCTCGACAGCGAGGTGCTCCTCCAAGATCTGGGGGTCGGCACGAATGGCAGCCATCGCGACTTCATCCGCGCGTGCGGCCGCGATTTGCTTCTCCGCTGCCAAATGCTCCTTGAGATCCTGGTTGTACTTCATGCGCCATGG
Source organism: Triticum dicoccoides (assembly GCF_002162155.2). NCBI lineage: Eukaryota > Viridiplantae > Streptophyta > Magnoliopsida > Poales > Poaceae > Triticum > Triticum dicoccoides. The sequence goes on along the minus strand of NC_041390.1, from coordinate 387,761,177 downwards.
CTTAGGGCGGCACTTATTTGGTGGAGGGGTTGGTGATTTGGCTGGAAGGTGTCGCGCTCGCGCCGGCGATCGGGGCATGTGGGATGTGGAAGGAGGAGGAGGATGGGAGTCGGGTGTGGATTACCTGCCTGGATAGGCGAGCCGAGCAGCATGAAGGAGGGTCGCCGGCGAGGAGGCGTCGCTGCAAGCAATGAGTGAAGGTTTCAACATTGAAAGGAAGGCGAAAACAGGGGAAATGTGGCTTTTGGTAAGGGGGAGGGGGCGGGGAGGTAGATATTTCCGCGGAAGCCGATAATTTGGAATCGCTTCAGCGAAAAAATTGGCGCGCAAAGTGTCATCAGATATGGTCCCTTATTCAGAACTGTGCACGATATGTGAACATCACAAACGATTCATATAGCTTAACCCATGTGTGTTGAGTTTGAACGTCAAAAATTTTGGTTCCAATTTCCCTAGTTACAGTAGTCATCCACGTCATTGCATAATTTGGGTACACAAAGGAGACTACACCACACCCACACTTCTTAATCGAGCAAGTTCAGCAATTAAACAGAGCTAGCTGACCTAAACATTACTCTAACAAATTAAAGACTGGCGCTCTTAATTAAAAAAACAAAGAGTACTACCACCGCTGGTGCTCGCCGATCTCCGTCGCCGCCTCCATGTCTAGCTCACGCCCAACGGTCTTCTGGGGAAGGGGCTCCATGGCATCCATCGCACCATACTCCGCAAGCATCTCGCCATCTGTGTCTGCCATCTCTTTGGAAAAGGCTGCCACGATCTGGATGTGGGCAGCCGTGATTTGGGCTTGGACGGGCTCCATCGTTGCAAGGTATGCGACGGAGGAATGGACGGCTGCTCGAACGCTCTTGGCGATTGCCAGCTCTTTGGCCGTGGGTTACCGACCGTTGTCGGATAAGCTTCGTTCGATTTGTGCAGTGACCGCCAGGAGCTGGGCGTGGGCGGCCTTGACATGGTCGTCGGCGGCCTCCATCAGGGCTAAGGCTGCTGAGGGAGTCCTGGATTAGGGGGTCTCCGGACAGCCGGACTATATCCTTTGGCCGGACTGTTGGACTATGAATATACAGGATTGAAGACTTTGTCTCGTGTCCGGATGGGACTCTACTTGGTGTGGAAGGCAAGCTAGGCGATACGGATATGTATATCTCCTCCTTTGTAACCGACCTTGTGTAACCCTAGCCCCCTCCGGTGTCTATATAAACCGGAGGGTTTTAGTCCGTAGGACAACATACAATCATACCATAGGCTAGCTTCTAGGGTTTAGCCTCTCTGATCTCATGGTAGATCAACTCTTGTAATACTCATATCATCAAGAACAATCAAGCAGGACGTAGGGTATTACCTCCATCAAGAGGGCCTGAACCTGGGTAAACATCGTGTCCCCTGTCTCTTGTTACCATCCGCCTTAGACACACAGTTCGGGACCCCCTACCCGAGATCCGCCGGTTTTGACACCGACAGCCGCCGCTACGAAACGGACAGCTGTTGTGCCACTCTCGCCAGTTGCTATCCCCGAGGCAGATGTTGCTGCTGCCACCTAAGAAGCAACAACTGCCGTTTTGGCTGCCTTTGCCGCCCGGTCAAAGATTGCGGCCATGCTCATGTACCTTGTTAGCACGTGCATGGCGGCTGCGGCCGCGCTCTCGCCGAAGTGGGCCACCGAAGTTGCCCTCATGACACGGCTCCACGTGCCCATCTTTCACCGGCGACGATTGAACAGTGAAATGATATTTGGGGAGCGAGCTAGTGTGCTCGAGACGATGGCTATGGAATGTAGCGGACACACCTTCTCGCGTAAGCCATTGGCGTAGTATACAACGACGGTGCTCCAGGATATTTTGTGCCGCATCTCACATGGTTGGTGACACTACTAGGAAAAGGGATATAGATGGAATTGACACTAATGGCGCACCAGACATGTGGTGCGCCATTACTATATACTAATGGCGCACCATGTGTTGGTGCGCCATTAATGTCCAAATACTAATGGTGCACCACATTCACGGTGCGCCATTAGTAAAAAAATTAATTTTTTCAAAACTACTAATGGCGCCCCATGGGAGTGGTGCGCCATTACTAGTTGAACTAGTAATGGCGCACCATGCCACGGTGCGCCATTAGTAA
>NC_041390.1:387679709-387758649 GCF_002162155.2 Triticum dicoccoides | reverse complement strand
TATGAAAAATCATCTACTCGAAAAGTTACATCCGAATTTAACCGGGGGAACCCGTTAAACATTTTCAAAATCCTCAAAAACCTAACAGAGAAAAGATACAGGGCTTTTAAGATCTGGAGAGGCAAAAAAATTTAAACTTACTAATGGCGCACCTACCCATGGTGCGCCATTACTATCTTCCCGCCTTCAAAATTTAAAATAAGTAAAAAAAATATACAAAAAGTTACTAATGGCGCACCCGCCATTAGTATCTTCCCGCCTTCAAAATTCAAAATAAATCAAAAAAATAAAAAAAAGTTAGTAATGGCGCACCTGCCCGCGGTGCGCCATTACTATGCCGTATATATGGCTGGGCGTGGTCCTCTCCTCCTTACCTCTTCATTCTTCTCCTCCACTCCATCTCCTCCTCTCCTCCACTCCATCTTCCCTTCTCTCCTCCACCATACTACCCTCCTCCTCTCCGGCGACCTCCTCCTCCTCCTCTCCGGTGACCTCCTCCTCTCCGGCGACCTCCTCCTCCCTCCTCTCCTCCCCTCCCCTTCCCTCATGGTTTCTCCTCCCTCCTCTCCGGTGAGCTCCTCCTCCCTCCTCTCCTCACATCCCCTCATGGTTTCTCCTTCCTCCTCTCCTATGCTCCGGTGAACTCCTCTCCGGCGACCTCCTCCTCCTCCTCTCCGGCGAACTCCTTCTCCTCCTCTCCGGCGATGTAGGCGAGCGCCTCTCCGGTGACCTCCTCCTCCTCCTCCTCTCTGGCGAACTCCTCTCCGGCAAAAGAACACGGCAAAAGAACGTACAAGATCCAAAAACAGGAACAAAATTTGAAATAATATCGTGCCAAAAAATGAGCAAAAAAACAAGCAAAAAATGGGCAAAAAAATCATGATCCAGATCCAAATTCAAAATTCAAAAATAGCAATGGCGCATGGTGGGGGTTAGACGGTGCGCCACTACTATTTTCCCGCCTTCAAAATTCAAAAATACTAATGGCGCACCAGTGGCCTATACTAATGGCGCACCGTGGCCTATACTAATGGCGCACCAGTGGTGCGCCATTAGTATACCAGATACTAATGGCGCACCAGTGGTGCGCCATTAGTAAAAAATACTAGTGGCGTGATACTAATGGCGCACCAGTGATGCGCCATTAGTAGGCAAAACTGGTGCGCCATTAGTAGCCATTTTCCTAGTAGTGTGGTAATAAACTATGTGAAAGTGCAACTATCCCTAAGTGGTTTTGGTAATTCCTAACAACATATAGCTCATTGAGCTAATGCTATTTCAAAATTAATATCTCAGGAAAGCTCAATGATTGGCATGGCATGGATGAGAAAAGTGGACCCCTCAAAATGCTAAGGACAAAGGATTGGCTCAAGCTCAAAGCTCAAGACTCTACATTTTCTATTTTAGTGATCCAAGATCAAATTGAGTCTATAGGAAAAGCCAATACTATCAAGGAGGGATGAGGTGTTGCTTAATGAGGTTCTTGCTCAAAATGCTTAGTGATATGCTCCAAAACCCTCAACTACTTTCTCACATCCACATATGACCTAAACCAAAAGTCAAACTCGGCCCCACCGATTCTTTCTATCCGGCGCCACCGAGTTTCAAATGTCATAGCCACTGCCACAAACCCTAGGCAAATCGGTCTCACCGATAGGGATCTCGGTCTCACCGAGATGGGATTGTAATCTCTCTGTTTCCCTTCATAACATTTCGGTCTCACCGAGATGAGCAATCGGTCCCACCGAGATTGCAATGTAAACTCTCTATTTTCCCTTCGTAACATTTTGGTCTCACCGAAATGAGCAATCGGTCCCACCAAGTTTACCTAACCAACTCTCTGGTTAGCTTATTACCAAAATCGGTCTCACCAAGTTTGTGTAATCAGTCTCACCGAGTTTACGCTATGCCCTAACCCTAATCATATCGGTCCTACCGAGTTGCATGTCGGTCCCACCGAAAACCCTAACGGTCACTAGCTTTGCTGAATCGGTCTGACCGAGTTTAACCATTCGGTCCCACCGAGTTTGGAAAGTAATGTGTAACAGTTAGATTTTGTGTGGAGGCTATAAATACCCCTCCACCTCCTCTTCACTCATGGAGATAGCCATCAGAACAAACCTACACTTCCAACCTATATTTTCTGAGAGAGAACCACCTACACTTGTGCTGAGACCAAGATATTCCATTCCTTCCATATGAATCTTGATCGCTAGCCTTCCCCAAGTTGCTTTCCACTCAAATCTTCTTTCCACCAAATCCATATCCTGTGAGAGAGAGTTGAGTGTTGGGGAGACTATCATTTGAAGCACAAGAGCAAGAAGTTCATCATCAACACACCATTGTTACTTCTTGGAGAGTGGTGTCTCCTAGATTGGCTAGGTGTCACTTGGGAGCCTCCGACAAGATTGTGGAGTTGAACCAAGGAGTTTCTAAGGGCAAGGAGATTGCCTACTTCGTGAAGATCTACTGCTAGTGAGGTAAGTCCTTCGTGGGCGATGGCCATGGTGGGATAGACAAGGTTGCTTCTTCGTGGACCCTTTGTGGGTAGAGCCCTCCATGGACTCGCGCAACCGTTACCCTTCGTGGGTTGAAGTCTCCATCAACGTGGATGTACGATAGCACCACCTATCGGAACCACGACAAATCATCCATGTCTCCAATTGCGTTTGAATCCTCCAAACCCTTCCCTTTACATTCTTGCAAGTTATATGCTTTACTTTCCGCTGCTCATATACTCTTTGCATGCTTGCTTGAATTGTGTTAAGATTGCTTGACTTGTCCATAGTTGCTAAAATCTGCCAAGAACTAAAATTGGGAAAAGGCTAGATTTTTATTTGGTCAAGTAGTCTAATAACCCTCCCCCTAGACATACTTTCGATCCTACAAGTGGTATCAGAGCTTTGGTCTCCATTTGCTTTGATCTTCATAGCCTTTGGAAGTCATAGCCTTGGTTTCACAATCTAGGAGAGTATGGCATCTAGCGAGGGAAATTACCACCGTAGAGGTCCTTACTTTGATGGCACTAATTTTGCTAGTTGGAAGCATAAGATGAAAATGCATATTCTTGGACATAACCCCGCCATTTGGGCCATTGTGTGTGTTGGCTTGCAAGGTGAATTCTTTGATGGGAGAGAACCGATCGTGAAGCTACCACGGAAGAGTTGAAGATGCTGCAATACAATGCTCAAGCTTGTGATATCCTCTTCAACGGATTGTGCCCCGAAGAATTCAAAAAAATCAGCCGTCTTGAGAATGCAAAGTAAATTTGGGATACTTTGATTGATATGCACGAAGGTACCGACTCCGTCAAGGAATCCAAGTTGGATGTGCTTCAAAGTCAACTTGACAAGTTCAAAATGAAGGATGGTGAACGTGTCGCTGAAATGTACTCTAGGCTTGCTCTTATCACAAATGAGATTGCCGGCTTAGGAAGTGAAGAGATGACCGACAAATTCATCATCAAGAAGATCCTAAGAGCCTTGGATGAAAAATACGATACCGTGTGCACATTGATCCAAATGATACCAAATTACAAAGATCTCAAGCCAACGGAAGTCATTGGAAGAATTGTTGCTCATGAGATGTCACTTAAGGATAAGGAGGAGCTCCATAACAAGTCAAGTGGTTCTTACAAAGCCTCATGTGAAGCTCCCACATCATCAAGTGAGAAACAAACCTTCAATGAAGAATTGTGCCTAATGGTGAAGAACTTCAACAAGTTCTACAAGAATAGAAGCAAAGAGAGAAGTTCCAAGTCAAGGTCCTACAATGACAAAAGATCTTCTAGTCGAGAGCGAAACTGCTACAATTGTGGAAGACCCGGACACTACTCCAATGAGTGTACGGCTCCCCACAAGAGAACAGAAGATCCTCCCAAAAGAAGAAGTAGAAGAGAAGAATCACCATCAAGGGAGAGAAGGAGTAGGGATGATCGTTATGAACGAAGACCCTCCAGGAGAAGCAAGGATTCAGAAAGGAAGGACAAGTCATGAAGGAGCTACACAAAACGAATACATCAAGCTCATGTTGGTGAATGGGTATCCGGCTCCGACTCCGACGGTCACTCCGAGAGATGCTATCACTCCGACTCCGAATATACTCAAGATGAAGGTGTTGCCGGTCTAGCACTTGTGTCAACCAACTCCTTCAACATATTTGATTCACCAAATGAAGGAATTGGAAGATGCTTCATGGCTAAAGGCCCAAAGGTATCACACTCCGAGTAGGTTGATTTCAATAGTGATGAAGATGACTTGTTAGGTGATGATGATTTACTTTTTGACAACTCTAGTGATGAATACTATGATGAAACGTCAATTAATCATGCTAATAAAGATGAAATGAATGACAATGATAAGGAGAAGATTGAGTCTCTAACTAAAGAACTAAACACTCTTTAGTTAGCTCATGAAACTATCTTAGGAGATCATCGAGAACTTTTAAGGACTCATGAGAAATTATGTTTTGAGAAGCTCAATCTTGAGCCAGAGCATGAGTTCTTAAAGGCAATCAATGATGATCTTCGCAAGAAAAGTTCTTCTTACATTGCCAAGTGTTTACTCTTATCCACTTACATGCCTCAAGTCAAGTCTAGTAACAAGAACAAGAATGACTCTTTTTCTAGTAGTAACAATAATCATGCTAAATCCAATATTGTTGCTTCTAGTAGTTCTCTTGACTCCACTAATGATTCTCTTAGCCAAGTTACACTTGAGCAAGAAAATAGCTTATTGAAGTGAATCATAGAGAAAGGTGTTTAGAAGAGCCTTGTCGGGAGTAAGCAATTCGAGGAAATTGTACGCAAGCAAGGAAGGCACCGGAAGAATCAAGGTATTGGTTTTGAACGAATGTTCAATGCCAATGGAGTTGAGTGGGAAGAAGATCAATACCCCAAGACGAAGTTTGTTCCTCAATAAGAGAAGTATGATTCTACTTCGTTCAAGGGGACACAAGCTCAAGATGATCTTCCACCACAAGACCACAAGGAAAAAGGCAAGGACAAGCTTCAAGAGGAAATTGATGCATTTGAAGAAGCTCCTAAGGCCTTGGTCAAGTGGGTTCCCAAGACTACATCAAGTTCCACTTCATCAAGTACAACTATAGCTCCGAGGATTCCCATCAAGATGGTGTGGATCCCGAATAAGAAGAACTAGAGAGTTCTTGAGGGTGACTCCACCAACATACTTCACTCTTATCATTTTGGCAAGAACAAGTGCAATCAACTTCCACATCTTGCACTAGTTCAAGGAGTCACAAACCCTCTTGTTGGTAAGACAAGGGACAAGGTAACCTAATGCTTTCATGGACATCATATTGTGTGTGCATCACTCTATGTCTATGGATATTCTTGTTTGTTCCTTGTGGGAGTAACCCGTGTAGGTATTGAAAGTGCAACTCACTCCAAAGGATAGCTCCAAATGATCTACATTAACTTAGAGCATCCACATCTTCAACACCTACATGAAGTCATCATCAACAGAACCCAAGGTTAGTTCATCCCTCTTAGGGGGTATATCACATCTAGGGGAGCTTTGCTCTAACAATTGAGTTAAAGCAACTCTAATGGTGTGAACACAACAACTCTTTATGTAAAAGTGGTAACCCCAGTTGTGCTTAAACGATGAGTATGACCTATGATCAAATGTTCTCATTTGACTCCTATGTCAATATACTCATATATAGATGACCTAGTCATCGCCAATTGCTTGATAGATACTAGAATTGTTTGTGCATGCTTTGCCACATATTTAATTTGTCATTTTATTGTGTGAGCATGTTGGTTGCATAATTTACTCATTGGAGGACATCCACTTGTTGTTTTGATTGATTGGTTTCCTTTTGGCCAAGTGGATGGACAAGAATGCCTAAGAACCTTCTCTAGCTATCTATGCTTTTCTTGTCTCAAACTCTATTGATGCTGCATCACAAAGTTTGATCAAGTCAGATTCGAACCACTCGATGTGAGGAGCACTCGGAGTCCCCGATTCGTCATAGACTTAAACTTCCAAAACTTCTTTGTGTGTTTTGGTCTGACCGGTTCATCCATTTCGGTCATACCGAGATCACTAAGTCGATCTAGGTTTTCAATCTCGGTGCAACCAATTTGAACTTTTCGGTCACACCGAGTTTCAGTAACTGCTTGCAGTTATGAATCTCAGTGCCGCCGAGTTGTTCCACTCGGTCACACCGACAGTGTCAGGCTATATATATCCACGGGTCAAATTTTGGAAAACTTTCCGAGCCTCCTCGCCCGCGCTTAGCCTGCTCTGCCTCCCTGGGTCTCCGGATCATCCTCCTCGTCGCCAGCCGCCTCCTGTCGCTGGTCTTCGCCGCTGTCAACGGGATCGTCTCCGCCGTTGCCGTCGTAGCAAGTTCATCGCCGAACTAGGGTATGGACTTGAACTTTGTGCTTTTCTAACTCTGATTCCCTAGCACATTGCTTTGCCATGTATCTTGCCATGATTGAGATCGTTCTATCCATCGAAAACACTCCGTAGTTTATTCGTGAATTGAAAATTTAGGGTTAGGTTTCCGCCGAAGCCATCTCGGACCGACCGAGTTGATGAAATCGGTTCCACCGATTTGGCTCAGGCCATTGCACATGTGATTCTCGGTATGACCGAGAATTGCAAATCGGTGTGACCGAGTTCAGCACTTTGTGAAACCCTAGCAGTCTCGGTGCCATCGAACTGTGACTCGGTCTGACCGAGTTCACTAGTTTAGGTTCCAAAAGCTGCTTCGGTATCACCGAGTTTGCAAATCGGTAGATCCGAAATGCTTTCCGTGGAAAACTAAAACTAAGTTTTTAATTCATTCTTTTGCAAAAACCTCTGCATTATGTGATGCTCATCCACTCTACCTCATCTATAATCTATTCACATGGTCTGATGTCAGCGTTTGCATCATGTCAGATCAGAGTGACAGTCAGAATAAGTCAGAGGAACAGGTTCACTTGAGTGAGGGCACTAGTCCCTCTTGCAGCTCAGATGATGGCAACAGGAGCAAACCCAGCAATCTGCCAAAGGCTGCCACAAGGGCCACCAAGAAAAGACCCTCAGAGTCAGAGGATGAGGACTATGTGGCTGAGGAAGAAGAAACCACATCAAAGAGGAAACTCCCGAAGAAGGAATATGGCACAACTGCTACCACTAAGCCAGGGATGAGGCAAAAGGTTCCTGCCAAGAGAGCTCCAATGTCAAAAGCCAGAACATCTACTCAAGAGACTTGGGATCTGCACCGAAAGAGCAGGTTGTGGCAGAAAAGAAAAGGAAACAGAGGGTCAAGAAGACCACTGCCAGAGTGCTTGGGAGATCTTCAATAATGAAAGACTCTGAAGAAGAGGAAGAGGATGCTGCACCAGCACCTAAAGCTCAGAAGCTTATGGGAGATGCCATAAGATCAGGGGCTGCTTCATCTAAGCCCAAAGGAACTCCTAAGCCAGCTGCTCCAAAACCCAAAACTGCACCCAAGAGGAGCACCAGGAACATCCCAGCAGCAGAGAAGAACAAGGCCCCAATGCCTGAAGCTGAAATGGAAGAAGAAGATGATTCTGTTGTCTTGAGGAAATTGAAGCCAAAAATTCCAGACCACAATGATGCTGATCCAGTTGCAGAGAACATGAAAGTCAGGAAGGACTTTGGTCTAAGGCTATGGAGAGAGTCTGATCCATATGCCACCAGGAGAAGGACTGTTGTGGACTACAGGTTCCATACAAAGGAACAACATGACTTCTATGAGACCATCTTGCTTGACAAGAAGCCAATAGTGCGTGACATGAGATGGGTTGATTGGAAATACATTGAGGAAAATGAGGATCACTTCCCTGGTGTATATGACAGCTTCAAGGCTTTTGGAGTTGATGAGTTTGTGGCTCAAGAGCTCACAAAATGGAATAATGAGCTCATCATGCAGTTCTACTCCACAGCTCACTTCTACCCAGATGGAAGGATTGTCTGGATGTTTGAAGGCACTAGGTACCAGTCAACAATTGCAGAATGGGATAAGTTGATCAATGCCCCAGAAGAACATGAAGATGACCTGGATGTCTATGCCAAGAAGAAGAAGGATCACAACACGATGGCACACATGTACAAGGAGATTCCAGATGCTGCTCTTGAAACACACAAGTTTGGATCTGTACATTACTGAGGGAGTCCTGGATTAGGGGGTCTCCGGATGGCCGGACTATATCCTTTGGCCGGACTATTAGACTATGAAGATACAAGATTGAAGACTTCGTCTCGTGTCCGGATGGGACTCTACTTGGCGTGGAAGTCAAGCTAGGAAATATAGATATGTATATCTCCTCCTTTGTAACCGACCTTGTGTAACCCTAGCCCTTTCCGGTGTCTATATAAACCGGAGGGTTTTAGTCCGTAGGACAAAAAACAATCATACCATAGGCTAGCTTCTAGGGTTTAGCCTCTCAGTTCTCGTGGTAGATCAACTCTTGTAATACCCATATCATCAAGAATAAATCAAGCAGGACGTAGGGTTTTACCTCCATCAAGAGGGCCCGAACCTAGGTAAAACATCGTGTCCTCTGCCTCCTGTTACCATCCGCCTAGATGCCCAGTTCGGGACACCGTACTCGAGATCCGCCGGTTTTGACACCGACATTGGTGCTTACATTGAGAGTTCCTCTGTGTCATCGCCGTTAGGCTTGATGGCTCCTACGATCATAGATAGCGATGCAGTCCAGGGTGAGACTTTTCTCCCCGGACAGATCTTTGTGTTCGGCGGCTTCGCACTGCGGGCCAACTCGCTTGGCCATCTGGAGCAGATCGAAAGTTATGCCCCTGGCCACCAGGTCAGGTTTGGAAGCTTAAACAACACGGCCGATATCCGCGGAGACTTGATCTTCGACGGATTCGAGCATCTGCCTTGTGCATCACGCGGTCACGATGAGTACGATTTAGCTCTACCATCAGACACTGTTCAGGAGATCGCACCGGCAGCCGCTCCGACCCTCAATTCGGAGCCAGTTGCGCCGTCCATGGATGGGTGGATGGACGCCGCCACGGAGGCCTTACCCTCAGCGGCGATCGAGCCGAACATCGACCTTACCCTGCACGAGAGCCGTGTTGTCAGACAACCGGATCCTTCTCCGGCCACGGACTCTGAACCGCCTGCACCCGTTCCTAGCGAATCCGATTGGGTGCCGATCATGGAGTTTACCTCCGCGGATATTTTTCAGCACACGCCCTTTGGCGACATACTGAACTCATTAAGGTCTCTCTCCTTGGAGGATCCTGGCCGAACTATGTCTGGCAGGATTGGGATGCGGATGACGAAGAAATTCGCTGCCCACCCACCACCCACTTAGTAGCCACTGTCGACGACTTAATCGACATGCTCGACTTCGACTCCGAAGACATCGACGGTATGGACGATGATGCGGGAGACGAAAAGGAACCACTGCCCATAGGGCACTGGACAGCCACCTCATCATACGATATATACATGGTGGACACACCCAAAGAAGGCAATGGCGACGTGACAGCAGAGGATGACCCCTCCAAGAAGCAACCCAAGCGCCGACGTCAGCGGCGCCGCTCTAAGTCCCGCCAAAGCAAAAGTGGTGATACTGGCATAGGAGATAATAACACTCCGAATAGTGCCGAAGATGGCAACAACCCTGTCCAGCACGATCTAGGACATGAGGATGGAGAGGCCAACCCTCCAGAGAGAGCGGCAGATGGAGAGGTGGAGAATGATAATTACATGCCCCCCTCCGAAGATGAGGCAAGCCTCGACGATGATGAATTCGTTGTGCCAGAGGATCCCGTCAAACAAGAGCGCTTCAAGCGTCGGCTTATAGCCACGGCAAATAGCCTTAAGAAAAAGCAGCAGCAGCTTCAAGCTGATCAAGATCTGCTAGCTGACAGATGGACTGAAGTCCTCGCGGCCGAGGAATATAAACTCAAACGCCCCTCCAAGAGTTACCCAAAATGCAGGTTGCTACCCCGACTGGAGGAAGAAGCGTATGACGCGGCTGATCGGCCACCTCATGGCCGCGATAGAGAGGCATTCCAGCCAAAAGCTCAGCCTGCACCTCGACGCCATTCAAATAAAAAGGCATGGGGAAATATGCCAGACCTGCGAGACGTATTGGAGGACAAAGCAAAACATGCAAGATCGATCTACGGATCATGAGGGCACGCCGCTATGCAAGACGGTAAACGTCACGCTGGATACAGTAAAAGTAAATCCGGTCGGGCCGAACACAGCGGGCAAGACTCATTGGAGCTGCATCGCGATATAGCCCAGTACAGAGGTGCCGCACACCCCTTATGCTTCACAGATGAAGTAATGGATCATCACATCCCAGAGGGTTCCAAACCCGTAAACATAGAATCATACGACGGCACAACAGATCCTGCGGTATGGATCAAGGATTTCCTCCTGCACATCCACATGGCCCGCGGTGATGACCTACACGCAATCAAATACCTCCCACTCAAACTTAAAGGACCAGATCGGCATTGGCTCAACAACTTGCTAGCAGAGTCCATTGGTTGTTGGGAAGATCTGGAAGCCGCATTCCTCAACAACTTTCAGGGCACTTATGTGCGACCACCAGACGCCGATGACTTGACCACATAATTCAACAGCCAGAGGAATCGGCCAGGCAATTCTGGACACGGTTCCTAATTGAGAAAAATCAAATCGTCGACTATCCAGATGTAGAGGCCCTAGCAGCTTCCAAGCATAACATCCGCGACGAGTGGCTTGCCAGGCACCTTGGACAGGAAAAGCTGAAATCTATGGCAGCCCTCACGACACTCATGACTCGCTTTTGTGCGGGAGAAGACAGCTGGCTGGCTCGCAGTAATAACATATCAAAGAACCGTGGTACTTCGGATACCAAGGATGGCAATGGCAGGTCACGTCGCAACAAACATAAGTGCCGCATTAACAGCAACAATACTGAGGATACGGCAGTCAATGCCGGATTCAAAGGCTCTATACCCGGTCGGCGGAAAAAGCCATTTAAAAGAAGCACTCTGGGCCCGTCCAATTTGGACCGCATACTCGATCGCTCGTGTCAAATACACGGCACCCCCGACAAGCCAGCCAACCACACCAATAGGGATTGTTGGGTATTCAAGCAGGCCGGCAAGTTAAATGCCGAAAACAAAGATAAGGGGCCACATAGAGATGACGAGGAAGAGCCCCGGCAGCCGAACACCGAAGGACAAAAGAGGTTCCCCCCACAAGTGCGGACGGTGAACATGATATACGCAACCCACATCCCCAAGATGGAGCGGAAGCGTGCGCTCAGGGACGTATATGCGTTGGAGCCAGTCGCCCCAAAGTTCAACCCATGGTCCTCCTATCTGATCACCTTCGATCGTAGGGACCACCCCACTAGTATCCGTCATGGCGGATTCGCCGCACTGGTCCTAGACCCAATCATTGACGGATTTCACCTCACTCGAGTCCTTATGGATGGCGGCAGCAGCCTGAACCTACTTTACCAGGACACAGTGCGCAAAATGGGTATAGACCCCTCAAGGATCAAACCCACAAAAACGACCTTTAAAGGCGTCATACCAGTTGTAGACGCCCATTGCATAGGCTCAGTCACACTGGAAGTGGTCTTCGGATCCCCAGATAACTTCTGAAGCGAAGAGTTAATCTTCGATATAGTCCCGTTCCACAGTGGTTATCATGCACTGCTCGGGCGAACCGCATTTGCGAGATTCAATGCGGTACCGCATTATGCATACCTCAAGCTCAAGATGCCAGGACCTCAGGGGGTCATTACAGTTAACGGAAACACAGAGCGCTCTCTCCGAACGGAGGAGCACACTGCGGCCCTCGCAGCGGAAGCGCAAAGCAGCCTCTTAAGGCAATCCACTAGTTCGGTGTTTAAGGACCCAAAGACCTTCAAGCGCGCCTGGAGTAATCAGCAACAGGACCACCTGGCACGTTCCGAGCTCGTATAGCAATGCGGCCCCCACCCCGGCCCAAGCCAAACGGCAAAATTCGTGTCAGGTGTACATAATTACCCATTAAAAATACCATGGGCATAGGCGGGGAGGGGGCATGACTACGGCACACCCCAAGACGCGGCTTAAACCGCACTAGGGGCTTCCCATTTTGTTACTTTTTTCTTTTCAGGACTATAATCTCTGGAAACCCAGTCCGGCAGCATGATTGCTGAACATATGATGCAACAACCAAGAAGGCAGAAAGTTACGTCACACCACGGAACTCCCAGATGGATTACGATAACGAGTGTAATACTTGCCTTAATACTATTCTTCAGCTCGCCCTTGGAGGGGGCATAGTCCTACTTTTTTCTTATTGCACTGCATGTATCATTCTGCTTTAACGCACCTTTTTGAATAAACAATGCATAGCATTAAGACTATCATTGCATTCTTCTTTTTTTATATATATGTTCATTCATGACATCCAGCACCCGTACACACTGGTAAGGCCAATACGCTAGGGGCTTAAGCATACCCCACAATACGGCGTGAGAAGTCCGGACACTTTCAACAGTGTGGCACCCCGAACTTATAGCATTATATGCATCAGCTCCGAATCATGTCTTGGGTCAATAGTTGGGTTTGCCCGGCTCCCATGTTTTGGTACCTTACGTTCCGCTATATCGGCTAAGGTAGCACTGGGAGAACTACTGCGATTGTGCCCCGGTTCTGCTGGGCTAAGCACCTCAGTAGAGAAAGCTAAAACTGACTGTCATGATAAGGAGAGAGACTGGTCGCTGTTCGAGAGGTTTTCGAGTCCTTAAAGACTTATGCCGCTTAGAGCGAGGAGTCGGCCCTGTCCGGCTTAAGGCGTGTATCGCGCCCCGAGTTCGGCCTTCCGAACACTAGGGGCTTCGCCAAAATTTAAAATTATAGAATTCTATGGCTAAGTGAGAGTGATAACGCATTATAGTCTGATTGCCTTGTTCGTTGTGCTGAGCACCTCCCTCGAAGGACCCAACAATGGAAACAAGAGTGCTCAGGTTTATCCCGAACACCCCAGCACTCGTGGCATGGGGGCAGAAGCCGACGACTAGCCATCTCTCAGATTTGATAAACAGCCGAACAGAAGGTAATATTTTAAATTCAAACAAGCGTTGCATAGCGCATATGAACAAGTTTTCATAACTACGGGATTACACGAGCGAGTTCACTCGAATATTATATCTTTCGTACACTCGTCCGCTACGAGACGAGCACCCTTCAGGACATCCTCATAGTACATCTTGGGGTGGCGATGCTCCTTGCCCTCCGGCGGCCCTTCCTTAATCAGCTTTACTGCGTCCAGCTTGGCCCATTGCACCTTGACACGGGCGAAAGCCCGGCGTGCACCTTCGATGCAGATGGACCGCTTGACGACTTCCAGCCGTGGGCAGGCATCCACAAGCCACCTCACCAGGCCGAAGTAGCTGTTCGGAAGGGCATCACCAGGCCACAACCGGACTATAAAGCCCTTCATGGCCTTTTTGGACTATAAAGCACCGGGTGTTCGGTCCCAGTATATTGGGCCCAGAACAACTTCTTTGTTGAGCTTCCCTCCTCGGCCTAGTAAAACGTTGCGGCATCCGACACGCTGCGGGGAAAATCTGCGAATGCTCCTGGAGAGCTCCGGATTCGGGTAAGTAACAAGTAATTTACTTTCACAAGCTTGCTTTGCATATAGAATGTCTTACCCGCCGCTATCTTCTTCATCACATCAATCTCCTGGATGGCCTTTTGGGCTTCGGCCTTGGCACTCTTTGCGCTCTTGAGGGCCGCGGCAAGCTCGGACTCTCGCGTCTTCAAGTCAAGCTCCAACGCCTCATGCTTCGTCATGAGAGCGTGGAGCTCTTGCTGCACCTCGCCCACCCATGCCTCATGCCTTTTCCGCTCGATGCGCTCCTTGGCCGCTTTGTTTTCGGCCTCGCATAGCGCTTGCTTCAGGGTCGCCACCTCGGTCATGGCCCCTGGAAAATTTACGATGATCCTGTCATTTTGCAATCGCATTCTTTTTATACATATCTATAGACTAGGTACTACTTACCTTTGTTCTCCTCGAGCTGCCTCTTGGCAAGGCCGAGCTCGTCCTTGGACCCTTTAAGGTCCTGCTTCAGTGTGGCGACCTCCGCAGGCAGTGCGACAGAGGCCAGCAGCGAAGCCTGCATACGCATATAGACATACTTATATTAGACTCCTGCGATATTGTTTGATCCTCTGTTTGGCTTTTCTTTGTGAACACCGAACAGAGCATCAGGGGCTACTGTCTATGCGGTAATATTTCTCCTATATTTCAAAAACTTACCTCAAAGCCTGTTAGAAGGCTGGCATAGGCTTCAGTCAGTCCGCTCTTGGCGGACTGAACCTTCTGGACCACCGCACTCATAATAGTGTGGTGCTCTTCGTCAATGGAAGCGCTGCGAAGCGCTCCCAGCAGATTGTCCGGTACCTCTGGATGGGCATAGGTCACCAGCACAGGCGTCTTGCCCCTCTTGGAAGGAGGCCGCCTGCCCGAGTCCGGAACCAATGGAGGTTCCGGCGCGGTGTTCAGCTAAGGGCCGAACTCGGAGCCCTCGGGGGCTTTGCTCCCCCTGCTCCTGGATTCCGGAAGGTCACTTTGAGGCGCCTCCGGGATAGTCTCCCCTCGACCCAGTGCCTCTTGAGACAACACCTCGACGTTGTCCGTAGGGCAAGGGGAGGTGGCGGTCGGAAGTGGATCGCTATCCATATCCGACGAGCCCAGGGAGCCGTCCGACGAGGATACGTCGATACGGGTTCGGGGCGGTCTGCACAATCATAATTTGGCGTTAGGAGAAGCAGTGCGACAAAGGAATACTATGAGTTACTCTGGTATACAAATACTTACGACTTCGCCAGGGGCTTGGCCCTGAGAAGCCACTCGTCTTCGCCTTCGGCGGCGGTGGTGGAGTAGTCCGGAAGGAGAGTCCTTCCCTTCTTGGACCCTTTGGCCCCCCAGTAGGGGCGGCCTTCCTTTTCTTGTCTCCACCGACTGGAGGGGGCACATCTTCATCTTCCTCCTCGTCTTCGTGGGTGGAGTGCATCGCGGAGTTATCAGACGATGAGCCCGATAACACCTGGCTTCGGGAGCTCTTTCGGGTTCCCTTGGCCTTCTTGGTCTTCTCCGGCACCTTGTAAGGAGCCGGAGTCAACATCTCCGTCAGGAGAGCGTCCGCAGTGTCTTCGGGCAGAGGGGCCGGACAGTTAATCTGCCCCGACGTCTCCACCCAGTCTTGTCAAAGGCATGGAGATCAGACCCTGCACATGGTTAAGCTAGGGGAAATAAATATCCTACCGGATGTATAGAACTCACCGAATGCGCTCGGCGCTTCGCGCTTAGCCCGCGGTCCTCGGTGAGAGAGGGAGGGACCTCGGCGCCCTTGAACAACACCTTCCAGACGTCCTTGTGCATCGTGTTGAAGAGCTCGCTCAGAGTCTGGTGCTGGGCCGGGTCGAACTCCCACAAGTTGAAGTCCCATTGTTGGCACGGGAGGATCCGGCGGATGAGCATGACCTAGACTATGTTGACAAGCTTGAGCTTCTTGCTTGTCATGTTCAGGATACATTTCTGGAGTCCGTCCAGCTCCACCGATGAACCCCACGACAGGCCCTTCTCTTTCCAAGAAGTGAGCCGTGTAGGGAATCCGGATCGAAACTCGGGGGCAGCCACCCATTTGGTGTCGCGCGGCTCAGTGATGTAGAACCACGCCGATTGCCACTCCTTTATGGTCTCCATGAAGGAGCCTTCAAGCCATATAATGTTGGGGTCTTGCCAACCATGGCTCCGCCGCATTCTGCTTGTTGGCCGCCCACCACCTTCGGCTTGATTTTGAAGGTCTTTATTCATAGGCCGAAGTGGGGGCGGATGCGGAGGAAAGCCTCACAAACGACGATGAACACCGAAATGTTGAGGATGAAGTTCGGGGCCAGATCATGGAAGTCTAGCCCGTAGTAGAACATGAGACCGCAGACGAATGGATGAAGGGGAAACCCCAGTCCGTGGAGGAAGTGGTGGAGGAAAACTACCCTCTCATGGGGTTCTGGGGTAGGGACGATCTGCCCCACAGCGGGCAGCCGATGTGCGATATTCGCGGCTAAGTATCCGGCTCTGCGCAGCTTTTTGATGTGTTCCTCTGTAACGGAGCAAGCCATCCACTTGCCTCCCACTCCAGACATGTTTGGAGGAGGTTGAGGAGAAATATGTGGACTTGGGCGTTGGGGCTAGAGTGCGCAAGAATGGATGGGCAAAGAGGAAGAAGGAATGGGTAGACAAAGGTTAAACCTTATCCCTTTATAAGGGCGGCCGAAACTATGCGCCCCCACTAGCCTGGTAAAACTCGCTTATCCCCCAAGCACCGTAATCGATTGCGTGGTTGGGTTACCGACGCCCGTATTGATGAGAATCCCGTAATAAGGGGGACACGATCTCTGCTTTGACAAGACGTGTCAAAAAACTGACTCACATTATGTGCGGGGCTAGTCAAAGGAAACAGTTCGAATAATCACCGGGCCATGGCATAATGTCGTGTTGCCAAAATAAGTCAGCAAATTAGATTTGTGGAAATATTATTCTCTCTACGGTGGTATGTGGAACTTATTTTGCAGGGTCGGACACTATCCTTGTATTCAAATTCTTCCATGGTGTATTCGGAGGAGGAACCCACCTTGCAATGCAGAAGACAATACTGCGCGCCGGACTCATCGTCATTGAAGCCTGGTTCAGGGGCTACTGAGGGAGTTTTGGATTAGGGGGTCTCCGGACAGCCGGACTATATCCTTTGGCCGGACTGTTGGACTATGAAGATACAAGAATGAAGACTTCGTCTCGTGTCCGGATGGGACTCTACTTGGCGTGGAAGGCAAGCTAGGCAATACGGATATGTATATCTCCTCCTTTGTAACCGACCTTGTGTAACCCTAGCCCTTTTCGGTGTCTATATAAACCAGAGGGTTTTAGTCCGTAGGACAAAAAACAATCATACCATAGGCTAGCTTCTAGGGTTTAGCCTCTCAGATCTCGTGGTAGATCAACTCTTGTAATACCCATATCATCAAGAATAAATCAAGCAGGGAGTAGGGTTTTACCTCCATCAAGAGGGCCCGAACCTGGGTAAAACATCGTGTCCCCTGCCTTGTGTTACCATCTGCCTAGACGCACAGTTCGGGACCCCCTACCCGAGATCCGCTAGTTTTGACACCGATAATTACCTTCTATTAGGCTTGCCAACTATCAACTGGATCCTCAGGCACACTCTCTTGCCAAAGTCTAGTGATCACAAGATGATCAGAGGCCATGCAATTAACTTGCTTCACATCTTTGATGTTCCATAGAAGTTCAAAGTCATGAGCCTAATAGTGGAAACCATAAAGAAGACAGCTGCAGATCAGAAGAGGAGTTGTGGGTATGCTCCACAGATTCAGGAGCTGATTAACTCCAAGATGGGCACTGGCACATATCTGCTGGACAAGGAGCACCTGCCCATCTACCCAGACTTTGAGGACACACTGTGGTGATGGATGAAAATGAACCATCTTCTGTGCACGCACAAGCCAAGAAGGAGAAGGCAAAGGCTGAAAAGGCTGCAAGGATGCCAACTACTGAAGAAGCATCTCAGTACCTTCTGAAGAGCAAGCAATATCAGCTTGGCTACTTGATTGCCTCAACTCTGAGGATTGAGAAGGGACTGGCCACCCTGACTCAAAGCCAGGAGAGCTTGGAGAGGATCATGGAGCAGAAGTTCTATGACTTAGATGTGAAGGTCACTGAGATCCAGTCAGTCGTTGAGAAACTTCAGGATGAAGTGGAGGAGAAGAAGGGAAAGACAACCACTGATGCTTTTGCTAGAGTGCCCAGAGGTCAGAGGTCTGTTGCAGTGCCTATTCCAGATACGAGAGCTACTTCATCTGCACCAGCTACAGCTTCAGCCACCGGCTCCAGCATATACTCCACCAGCTCCATCTACATCGAGTGATGCCTTCGTTCTTGGAGTTCTGTCTACACCACCACCTAAAGACCAAGCCTGAGTGTCGATCTAGCCACTACTAGGAAGACAGCTATAGATGAAATGGTCACTAATGGTGTACCACGTGTGTGGTGCGCCGTTAGAATATTGCAATGGCGCACCACATACAGGTACGCCATTAGTAATATATTACTAATGGCGCACCTGGTGTGCGGTGCGCCATTAGAAGTTAAAAAAAACAAAATTTGTTACTAATGGCATGGCGCACCACACCCATGGTGCGCCATTAGAAGTTTTGATAAAAAAGTAAAAATAAATAAAAAAATAAAAAAATTGTTAGTAATGGCGCACCAGTGGACAGTGCGCCATTACTAGTTAGAAACTAGTAATGGCGCACTGTCCACAGGTGCGCCATTACTAAGTTTTTTTCAAAAAAATTCAAAAAAAATTCAATTTTTTTATATTTTTTTCAAAACTAGTAATGGCGCACTGTGGGTGTGGTGCGCCATTACTAGTTTAACTACTAATGGCGCACCACCCCACGGTGCACCATTACTAGTTTGCCCGGCTTCCACCGAATGCACCCCCCCTGTGGACCGCCTTTTCAGTTTTAAAAAAAATTTAAAAAATGATAAAAATGTCAAAAAATAAAAGAAAATAAGTTTGCCATGTGATATGTGGTCTAGTTGTTGGGAAAATTTACAAATATAAATTTCGACTTTATTTGCAAAATCTCTCTGGAAATTTGTAAAATGGGCATACGAACTCGGATTAAAAAGTTTTATATATGAAAAATCATCTACTCGAAAAGTTACATCCGAATTTAACTGGGGGAACCCCATTAAACATTTTCAAAATGCCCAAAAACCTAACACAAAATAAGTTACGGGGCTTTCAAGATCTAGAGGCAAAAAATTCAAAAAAAAGGTTTTGAAATTTTTTTAATTTTTTTTACCAAAAAATGATACGTAATATGACCGGGAAGTTTGAAATATTTTTCAAAATTTCATCATAGTCATGAACATGAACAAAGTCCTAGACATCAACAAGGTATAATAGGATTGATATGCTAGATATATCAACAAGTGCCTGTGAAGTGAGTTGTTGCTGGGGTTGGATAGAACTCTGAAGTTAAGCGTGCTAGGGCTGGAGTAGTATGAGGATGGGTGACCTTTCAGGAAGTTTGACCACGGAGTGCGATTTGACTTGAGATTAAGCATATTGACCTGAGATTAAGACATAATGACCTGAGATTAAGAAAAAAATGAAAAAAAAATTTGAAAATTTTTGAAAAAAATTAGAAAGAAATTCTGAAAAAAAAATTGTTACTAATGGCGCACTTCTATGTGGTGCGCCATTAGTATACCAGATACAAATGGCGCACCGTGGGCCATACTAATGGCGCACCAGCGATGCGCCATTAGAATACCAGATTCTAATGGCGCACCACAGGTGCGCCATTAGAAAAAAATCTAATGGCGTGATGCTAGTGGCGCACCAGTAGTGCGCCATTAGTAGCGAAAATAGGTGCGCCACTAGCAGCCCTTTTTCTAGTAGTGAGCACTATGCATTTTTATGAACTTTTTGGCAACTTGTTGCCAAAGGAGGAGAAAATGTATAGATCATAGGCTTCGAGAGAGAGCGTTGCTTTTTACTCTCCTTTTTTGTTTGGTGGTTAAACTTCGTTTATTTGCTTGGTTGAGATACTTTATACTTTGTACTTGCTTAGATGATCATGTGTTTGATCGTATGCTACCTTAATGCTTGTTGGATGACATTATCCTTTTATATGATCACTCATTTTGCTGGTGATGAGTGCATGTATTTTAATTATTATCATTTTGAGCGCTCCACCAAGATGTATGTGACATGGAAGAGTAACCCATGATCCTAACTCTTTGTGTATTTGCAGTCCAAAGAAAATCTTAAACTATGCACAAATTTAGGGGGAGCTCTTTCTTTTCACATACTTCTCAAAGCGACAATGTTTTTCACTCTTATTATCATTTGTCGAAGCTTTGATCTATATGTAGTCATCAATTACCAAAAAGTGGGAGATTGAAAGTGCAACTATCCCTAGGTGGTTTTGGTAATTCCTAACAACATATAGCTCATTGAGTTAATGCTATTTCAAGATTAATATCTCAGGAAAGCTCAATGATTGGCATGGCATGGATGAGAAAAGTGGACCCCTCAAAATGCTAAGGACAAACGATTGGCTCAAGCTCAAAGCTCAAGACTCTACATTTTCTATTTTAGTGATCCAAGATCACATTGAGTCTATAGGAAAAGCCAATACTATCAATGAGGGATGAGGTGTTGCTTAATGAGGTTCTTGCTCAAAATGCTTAGTGATATGCTCCAAAAACCCTCAACTACTTTCTCACATCCACATATGACCTAAACCAAAAGTCAAACTCAGCCCCACCGATTCTTTCTATCCGGCGCCACCGAGTTTCAAATTTCATAGCCATTGCCACAAACCCTAGGCAAATCGGTCTCACCGATAGGGATCTCGGTCTCACCGAGATGGGATTGTAATCTATCTGTTTCCCTTCATAACATTTCGGTCTCACCGAGATGAGCGATTAGTCCCACCGAGATTGCAATGTAAACTCTCTGTTTTCCCTTCGTAACATTTCGGTCTCACCGAAATGACCGATTGGTCCCACCGAGTTTACCTAACCAACTCTCTGGTTAGCTTATTACCAAAATCGGTCTCATCGAGTTTGTGTAATCGGTCTCACCGAGTTTACGTCATGCCCTAACCCTAATCATATCGGTCCTACCGAGTTGCATGTCATTCCCACCAAAAACCCTAACGGTCACTAGCTTTGCTGAATTGGTCCGACCGAGTTTAACCATTCGGTCCCACCGAGTTTGGAAAGTTATGTGTAACGCTTAGATTTTCTATGGAGGCTATAGATACCCCTCCACCTCCTCTTCATTCATGGAGAGAGCCATCAGAACAAACCTACACTTCCAACCTATATTTTCTGAGAAAGAACCACCTACACTTGTGTTGAGACCAAGATATTCCATTCCTACCATATGAATCTTGATCTCTAGCCTTCCCCAAGTTGCTTTCCACTCAAATCTTCTTTCCACCAAATCCATATCCTGTGAGAGAGAGTTGAGTGTTGGGGAGACTATCATTTGAAGCACAAGAGCAAGGAGTTCATCATAACCACACCATTTGTTACTTCTTGGAGAGTGGTGTCTCCTAGATTGGCTAGGTGTCACTTGGGAGCCTTCGACAAGATTGTGGAGTTGAACCAAGGAGTTTGTAAGGGCAAGGAGATCGCCTACTTCGTGACGATCTACCGCTAGTGAGGCAAGTCCTTCGTGGGCGATGGCCATGGTGGGATAGACAAGGTTGCTTCTTTGTGGACCCTTCGTGGGTGGAGCCCTCCGCGGACTTGCACAACTGTTACCCTTCGTGGGTTGAAGTCTCCATCAACTTGGATGTACGATAGCACCACCTATCCCAACCACGACAAAAACATCCATGTCTCCAATTGCGTTTGAATCCTCCAAACCCTTCCCTTTACATTCTTGCAAGTTACATGCTTTACTTTCCGCTGCTCATATACTCTTTGCATTCTTGCTTGAATTGTGTTAAGATTGCTTGATTTGTCCATAGTTGCTAAAATCTACCAAGAACTAAAATTGGGAAAAGGCTAGATTTTTATTTGGTCAAGTAGTATAATCACCCCCCCTCTAGACATACTTTTGATCCTACAAGTGGTATCAGAGCTTTGGTCTCCATTTGCTTTGATATTCATAGCCTTTGGAAGTCATAGCCTTGGTTTCACAACCTAGGAGAGTATGGCATCTAGCGAGGGAAATTACCACCATAGTGGTCCTTACTTTGATTGCACTAATTTTGCTAGTTGGAAGCATAAGATGAAAATGCATATTCTTGGACATAACCCCGCCATTTGGGCTATTGTGTGTGTTGGCTTGCAATGTGAATTCTTTGATGGGAGAGAACCGAATCGTGAAGCTACCGCGAAAGAGTTGAAGATGCTGCAATACAATGCTCAAGCTTGTGATATCCTCTTCAATGGATTGTGCCCCGAAGAATTCAACAAAATCAGCCGTCTTGAGAATGCAAAGGAAATTTGGGAAACTTTGACTGGTATGCACGAAGGTACCGACTCCGTCAAGGAATCCAAGTTGGATGTGCTTGAAAGTCAACTTGACAAGTTCAAAATGAAGGATAGTGAAGGTGTCGCTGAAATGTACTCTAGGCTTGCTCTTATCACAAATGAGATTGCCGGCTTAGGAAGTGAAGAGATGACCGACAAATTCATCATCAAGAAGATCCTAAGAGACTTGGATGAAAAATACGATACCATGTGCACATTGATCCAAATGATGCCAAATTACAAAGATCTCAAGCCAACGGAAGTCATTGGAAGAATTGTTGCTCATGAGATGTCACTTAAGGATAAGGAGGAGCTCCATAGCAAGTCAAGTGGTTCTTACAAAGCCTCATGTGAAGCTCCCACATCATCAAGTGAGAAACAAACCTTCAATGAAGAATTGAGCCTAATGGTGAAGAACTTCAACAAGTTCTACAAGAATAGAAGCAAAGAGAGAAGTTCCAAGTCAAGGTCCTACAATGACAAAAGATCTTCTAGTCGAGAGCGTAACTGCTACAATTGTGGAAGACCCGGACACTACTCCAATGAGTGTACGGCTCCCCACAAGAGAAGAGAAGATCCTCCCAAAAGAAGAAGTAGAAGAGAAGAATCACCATCAAGGGAGAGAAGGAGTAGGGATGATCGTTATGAACGAAGACCCTCCAGGAGAAGCAAGGATTCAGAAAGGAAGGACAAGTCATGAAGGAGCTACACAAAACGAATACATCAAGCTCATGTTGGTGAATGGGTATCCGGCTCCGACTCCGATGGTCACTCCGAGAGATGCTATCACTCCGACTCCGAATATACTCAAGATGAAGGTGTTGCTGGTCTAGCACTTGTGTCAACCAACTCCCATGACATATTTGATTCACCAAATGAAGGAATTGGAAGATGCTTCATGGCTAAAGGCCCAAAGGTATCACACTCCGAGTAGGTTGATTTCAATAGTGATGAAGATGACTTGTTAGGTGATGATGATTTACTTTTTGACAACTCTAGTGATGAATACTATGATGAAACGTCAATTAATCATGCTAATCAAGATGAAGCGAATGACAATGATAAGGAGAAGATTGAGTCTCTAACTAAAGAACTAGACACTCTTCAGTTATCTCATGAAACTATCTTAGGAGATCATCGAGAACTTTTAATGACTCGTGAGAAATTACGTTTTGAGAAGCTCAATCTTGAGCAAGAGCATGAGTTCTTAAAGGAAATCAATGATGATCTTCACAAGAAAAGTTCTTGTTACATTGCCAAGCGTTTACTCTTATCCACTTACATGCCTCAAGTCATGTCTAGTAACAAGAACAAGAAGAACTCTTCTTCTAGTAGTAACAATAATCATGCTAAATCCAATATTGTTGCTTCTAGTAGTTCTCTTGACTCCACTAATGATTCTCTTAGCCAAGTTACACTTGAGCAAGAAAATAGCTTATTGAAGTGAATCATAGAGAATGGTGTTTACAAGAGCCTTGCCGGGAGTAAGCAATTCGAGGAAATTGTACGCAAGCAAGGAAGGCACCGGAAGAATCAAGGTATTGGTTTTGAACGAAAGTTCAATGCCAATGGAGTTGAGTGGGAAGAAGATCAATACCCCAAGACGAAGTTTGTTCCTCAACAAGAGAAGTATGATTCTGCTTCGTTCAAGGGGACACAAGCTCAAGATGATCTTCCACCACAAGACCACAAGGAAAAAGGCAAGGACAAGCTTAAAGAGGAAATTGATGCATTTGAAGAAGCTCCTAAGGCCTTGGTCAAGTGGGTTCCCAAGACTACATCAAGTTCCACTTCATCAAGTACAACTACAACTTCGAGGATTCCCATCAAGATGGTGTGGATCCCAAAGAAGAAGAACTAGAGAGTTCTTGAGGGTGACTCCGCCAACATACTTCACTCTTATCATTTTGGCAAGAACAAGTGCAATCAACTTCCACATCTTGCACTAATTCAAGGAGTCACAAACCCTCTTGTTGGTAAGACAAGGGACAAGGTAACCTAATGCTTTCATGGACATCATATTATGTGTGCATCACTCTATGTCTATGGATATTCTTGTTTGTTCCTTGTGGGAGTAACCCGTGTAGGTATTGAAAGTGCAACTCACTCCAAAGGATAGCTCCAAATGATCTACATCAACTTAGAGCATCCACATCTTAAACACCTACATGAAGTCATCATCGACAAAACCCAAGGTTAGTTCATCCCTCTTAGGGGGGATATCACATCTAGGGGGAGCTTTGCTCTAACAATTGAGTTGAATCAACTCTAATGGTGTGAACACAACAACGCTTTATGTAAAAGTGGTAACCCCACTTGTGCTTAAAAGATGAGTATGACCTATGATCAAATGTTCTCATTTGACTCTTAAGTCAATATACTCATATATAGATGACCTAGTCATCGCCAATTGATAGATACTAGAATTGTTTGTGCATGCTTTGCCACATATTTCATTTGTCATTTTATTGTGTGAGCATGTTGGTTGCAAAATTTACTCATTCGAGGACATCCACTTGTTGTTTTGATTGATTGGTTTCCTTTTGGCCAAGTGGATGAACAAGAATGCCTAAGAACCTTCTCTAGCTATCTATGCTTTTCTCGTCTCAAACTCTATTCGTGCTGCATCACAAAGTTTGATCAAGTCAGATTCGAACCACTCTGTGTGAGGAGCACTTGGAGTCCCCGATTCGTCATAGACTTAAACTTCCAAAACTTCTTTGTGTGTTTCGATCTGACCGGTTCATCCATTTCGGTCATACCGAGATCACTAAGTCGATCTAGGTTTTCTATCTCGGTGCAACTGATTTGAACTTTTCGGTCACACCGAGTTTCAGTAACTGCTTGCAGTTATGAATCTTAGTGCCACCGAGTTGTTCCACTCGGTCACACCGATAGTGTCAGGCTATATATATATATCCACGGGTCAAATTTTGGAAAACTTTCCGAACCTCCTCGCCCACACTTAGCCT
This sequence comes from Triticum dicoccoides, assembly GCF_002162155.2. Taxonomy (NCBI): domain Eukaryota; kingdom Viridiplantae; phylum Streptophyta; class Magnoliopsida; order Poales; family Poaceae; genus Triticum; species Triticum dicoccoides. The sequence continues at coordinate 387,733,567 of NC_041390.1, read as the reverse complement.
GCTCTGCCTCCCTAGGTCTCCGGATCATCCTCCTCGTTGCCAGACGCCTCCTGTCGCTGGTCTCCACCGCCGTCAACGGGATCGTCTCCGCCGTTGCCGCCGTAGCAAGTTCATCGCCGAACTAGGGTATGGACTTGAACTTTGTGCTATTCTAACTCCGATTCCCCAGCACATTGCTTTTCCATGTATCTTTCCACGATTGAGATTGTTCTATCCATCAAAAGCACTCCGTAGTTTAGTCATGAATTGAAAATTTAGGGTTAGGTTTCCGCCGAAACCATCTCGGACCGACCGAGTTGATGAAATCGGTTCTACTAATTTGGCTTAGGCCATTGCACATGTGATTCTCTGTCTGACTGAGAATTGCAAATCAGTGTGACCGAGTTCAGCACTTTTTGAAACCCTAGCAGTCTCGGTGCCACTGAACTATGACTCGGTCTCACCGAGTTCACTATTTTAGGTTCCAAAAGTTGCTTCGGTATCACCGAGTTTGCAAATCGGTAGATCCGAAATGCTTTCCATGGAAAACTAAAACTAAGTTTTTAATTCATTCTTTTGCAAAAACCTCTGCACTTTGTGGTGCTCATCCACTCTACCTCATCTATAATCTATTCAGAGGGTATGCTGTTAGTGTCTGCATCATGTCAGATCAGAGTGACAGTCAGAATAAGTCAGAGGAACAGGTTCACTTGAGTGAGGGCACTAGTCCCTCTTGCAGCTCAGATGATGGCAGCAGGAGCACACCCAGCAATCTGCCAAAGGCTGCCACAAGGGCCAGCAAGAAAAGAACCTCAGAGTCAGAGGATGAGGACTATGTGGCTGTGGAAGAAGAAACCACCTCAAAGAGGAAAGTCATGAAGAAGGAATATGACATAGCTGTTGCCACTAAGCCAGGGATGAGGCAAAAGGTTCCTGCCAAGAGAGCTCCAATGTCAAAAGCCAGAACATCTACTCAAGAGACTTTGGGATCTGCACCCAAAGAGCAGGTCACCGTGGTCCTGCGCGAGCTCGTGTACATGCCGGCGCCATGCCCGTGCCCGTGCGCACCCCTCCAGCCACCGTGGCACCGGCCCCCATGCGTTTGGCTGCACCCGCCGCGCCCCTACCTCTGCCCGTGCGCGCTCCTCCACCCACCATGGTGCCGGTCCCCGTGCATTTCGCTGGACCCACCGCACCTGTGCCCGTGCACGCGCCCCCCTTAGCGATATGGGATGTTGCCGTCGACCGCTACCTCTCAGCAACGCCAGTTGCCGTCCTCCCGCGCCCCGCCCGTCGATCACGAGACGACATGATGTTTTATTTACAAGTGAAGAACATTCTATGGTTCCCTGAAGACTTCAAGAATGGCGTCCCGGAGGACGACCACGACAACGGCGGCATGGCACGTCGCCTCCGCCACCGCTGGAAATAGTTTTTTTGGGTTTTAATATTGTATCTCAAATTCTCGATCATATGAATATAAATTCGCAGTGTGACTGAATGAAAGATATGGTTTGAACGAACTTGTGTTTTTCTCTCTTAATGTACAGACTTATCAAATGATTTTCTTTTGAAAAAAACGTCAATGGTATTTAAATATAAAACACTCATCGCAGATGTTTTAGTTAGGACACCCATATGCAAACCGACAGCTTCCCCAGGAAGCCAAGGGAAAATATGCCGAGCAGGATTTCTGCAGCTCTTGATTGCAAACGTTTTAGATAGAACACCCGTATGCAAAATGAGAGCTATGGTCTTCCCTCGCAGTGCAAGATTTGTGCATCCCTTCAACGCAAACAGTTGTTTTGCATGACCCGTGTGCAACCACGTAGAAACAATTGGGAAAGATTTGCATCTGTCATTTTGGGCATGTTGCCATTTTTTAAACTGGAAAGGTTGACATTTTTTCATCTAGTAACATTGCCATTTGTCAACCTTGTAACACTACGATTTGGCAAAATATGGAGCTAAAAATCACTAGTACTATCTAATTTTTGCAACTAAAATCACTAGCACTATTCATATGGACACCACTAGCAACCGTGAGTTGATGGACGCATATGCAAATGTACCATTGATTACATACAACAAGTCATCAACCCACAACGACAACGATGATACATGTTGGATTATAGCTCATTTCCAACAAAACATTCTAGTAAAGTAAAGTTTTTCTCACACAATAAATAACAAAGCGATGAAATGAACTTCAGCTCAACCACTCGTCGGCGTTGGAAACACTTGCTTTGAACCAAAAGTGATTCTCTGGGAAGGGACAACTACTGTCAATCTCGAGACCAACGCATGACTGATCATCCAGGCTGAAGCGGGCTATGTCAGGACCCATAGCTCCATGGTAGGGAAGCATAGCAATGAGTGAGGTATAGATATAGTTGCTTCTCAGAAATGGTAGTAACGTTGTGTCAACAGCAACTGGATCGCCGCCTTTCACCATCGTTGGATAGTTTTGTCCAAGGAAGAGCTAGTTTCCTCTAAGACTTTCAATACTGAACCAGGGAGAAGGTGTTGGCTCTAGTACATTAGTATCCATCCCGAATACCCTGCAACGGATGTTGGAATAGGTCCAGAGAGTGCGACCATGCGAGACAACACCTGCTTCCTTAGTAACATCAGCAGTGCCCTATATACAGACAAGAAGAGGTGATCCATCAGAATAAGTTGCCAGGTGCCACTGAGTATATGGGTCCTGCTCGTCCTCATGCTTGTGATCATCAGCATCGTCATCTCCCCCTTGGGTACAAAATTTTTCAAGTATAGGTGGTGGAATGTTCACAGGACCTTGCGAACACAAGAAGGTTAATTGATTAGTAAAGGGAAACTAGCTAACCCACATGCATATGGATGAAACAATTAAAATTACGGTGGAAGACAAAACGTACTGAAACCATGATGATTCCATGCAAAAACAATGCCACGAGTGGTGGCAGCAAACACAAGACCCTTATATTAAATTGCATCACATTACTCATCCGTGTACATAAATTGATGTTTGAGCAATATCCATCGAGGCATGGAAATAAGGAAGGCAACAAGCTTGTCGAAGATAGCAATAACTTCATAGTTCCTGTAATCCCAAGAGCGGTTGGGAACTCGACAAATTGCTATCTTCCGTAGACGACAGTTACCATGATCGTATTTGAACTCATGTAGATCATCTGTGTGCTCAACCTCTAGGCAGTCTGAGATTTTTGGAAGTGCAACCCGGTGACGAGTGTACACATTCACAAGTTCCCACTCGCAATTGTACCCAATATAAACAACCCAATCTTCATTTGTGCCTGCCCAAGCCTTGCCCTCAAGCGATGGCATCTTAACATCACATGTATCATTATCAAGCGACATCAACTTGCACAAGGCAAGGCTTCCCTCTTCCCTGCACCAGTTGGCTGGGTCAAGGCGAAGAATATAGGGGAGATCAAACCGCTCCTGGACCCTTGGGTTGCTTGTAATGATGTTATTAGTTGAGTTGAGAATGGTCTTGAACAAACCTTCCATGCTAGCCGAGGTGATGACGTCACACCGATCAATGAGTTCCTCCACCACGTCATCTTTCAGATCGGGGCGAGAATAACGGGGTCATTGAGGGAGTCCTGGATTAAGGGGTCCTCAGGCGTCCGGGCTATGTGATGTGGGCCGGACTGATGGCCGTGAAGATACAAGATAGAAGACTTCCTCCCGTTTCCGGATGGGACTCTCCTTTGCATGGAAGGCAAGCTTGGCGTTCGGATATGAAGATTCCTTCCTCTGTAAACTGACTCTGTACAACCCTAGACCCCGCCGGTGTCTATATAAACTGAAGGGTTTAGTCCGTAGAGTCAATCACAATCATACAGGCTAGACGTCTAGGGTTTAACCATTACGATCTCGTGGTAGATCAAGTCTTGTAATACTCATATTCATCAAGATCAATAGAGAAGGAAGTAGGGTATTACCTCCATCAAGAGGGTCCGAACCTAGGTAAACATCGTGTCCCCCGTCTCTTGTTATCATCGACCTTAGATGCATAGTTCGGGACCCCCTACCCGAGATCCGTCGGTTTTGACACCGACATTGGTACTTTCATTAAGAGTTCCGCTATGTCGTCATCAGAAGGTTCGATGGCTCCATTAGTCATCTACAACAATGCCACCCTGATGGAGGTTTTTCTCCCCGGCCAGATCTTCGTGTTCGGCGGCTTCGCACCGCGGGCCAACTCGCTTGGCCATCTGGAGCAGATCGACGGTTACGCCCAAGGTCACTAGATTAGTTTTGGAAATCTGGACTATGTCGCTGATATCCGAGGAGACTTGATCTTCCAAGGGTTCACGACCCCAACCTCCGCTCCGGCCTTAGATCTGGAGCACATAGCCAGGTCCGAAGATGGGATTCTTGAGCCCGCCGGACTATCTGCAATCACTAAGCCCTGTACGGGAGAGCCGGAGGAAGTAGTGTCGCTGGCAACCATCATGAAGCCGAACTCTTCTTGGGACACTGGCTCCGAACCCTCGGAGTCAACATCGTGTGAGCTCGGCCAAGGAGTCTCCTTCCCGCCGTACTCCACGTACTCTCTTCCCCCAAGCCAAACCTCACCTTTAAGCGAGGCTCTGGACTTGATGCGATCCCTCATCATTACAGAGGAGCAACATCCGAACTACGCCTAGCCCAGACTAGGGGCTGAGAGCGGGGAATTTTATGTCCCGCCCACCACCCACTTCATAGCCAGTGTCGAGGACTTAACTGACATGCTCGATTACGGCTCCGAAGATATCAACGGTACGGACGATGATGCCGGAGAAGAGCAGGACCAAACCCGCCGTTTACCGGACGGTGGACGGCCACCTCTTCGTATGACGTGTACATGGTGGATACAACCAAAGAGGGTAACGGCGATAATGATAAAGATCCAGTCGAGGATAAACCTCCTGTGATACAGCCAAACGATGACGTCAGTGGCACCGCTCTAAATCACGCCATGGAAAAGACAGCGATACCGACACGAGAGACAACAATACTCCGGACGACGACGAAGACCAAGAAGACCCCGCCGAGCCAACCTCCGCATAGGACGATCGGGAATATGGGAAAGTTAGCCCTAATAAACAGGCCGTAAATGAAGACTCGGAGGATAGCAATTATCTTCCACTCTTTGAGGATGAGGTGAGCCTCAGCGACGAAGACTTTATCGTGCTTGAGGAACCCCTCGAGCAGGAGCGCTTTAAGCACCGACTAATAGCCACTGCAAGGAGCCTGAAAAAGAAGCAGCAGCAGCTTCAAGCTGATCAAGACCTACTCAACAATAGGTGGACTAATGTCCTGGCAGCCAGGAATACGGCCTCGAGCGCCCAACCAAAAGTTACCCAAAGCGTAAACTGCTACCTCAATTCGACGACGAGGCACTTGAGCCCGTACCATCAGCTCGTAACGCGGCTGACCGACCACCACGTGGCCGGGAGAAAATGGCAACTCAAGTCGAACACCAGCCCATACTACCTCGCCATAAAGGTAGAGACACAACAACTCGGGGATATACATATGACCTGCGGCAGGACCTAGAAAATAGAGCAGGTCAGACCAGATCGATCTACAGATCACGTGGGCGTGCCCCGACGCGCGACAACGGCTATCTAGCCGGACGTGACAAGCATAACCACGTCCGGGCCGAAAACCGCAGACGGACTCCATCCGAGCTACGTCGCGACTTGGCCCAATATAGAGGCGCCGCACACCCCCTCTGATTCACTGATGAAGTAATGGAGCACAAATTCCTAGAAGGGTTTAAACCCGTAATATCGAATCATACGATGGAACAACTGATCCCGCGGTATGGATTGAGGACTTTCTTCTCCATATTCATATGGCCCGCGGTGATGATCTTCATGCCATAAAATACCTCCCGCTAAAACTCAAGGGACCAGCTCGGCACTAGTTAAACAGCCTGCCAAAAACTCCATTGGCATCTGGGAGGACTTGGAAGACGCCTTCCGCGACAACTTCCATGGTACATACGTCTGACCTCCGGATGCCGATGACTTAAGTCACATAGTTCAACAGCCCGAAGAGTCAGCCAGGAAATTCTGGACTAGGTTCCAAACTAAAAAGAACTATATCGTCGACTGTCCGGATGTAGAAGCCCTAGCGGCCTTTAAGCATGGCATCCGCGACGAATAGCTCGCCCGACACCTCGGCCAAGAAAAGCCGAAGTCCATGGCAGCCCTCATGACACTTATGACCCGCTTTTGCGCGGGCAAAGATAGTTGGCTAGCCCGTAGCAACAATAATGCAAGCGAACCTGGCACCTCCGAAGCCAGAAATAGCAACGACAAGCCCTGACGCAACAGACACAAGCGTCGAAGCAACAGTGACAATATCGATGACACGGCGGTCAACGCCGGATTCAGTGGCTCCAAGACCGGCCAGCTGAAGAAGGCATTCAAAAGAAACAATCCGGGCTCATCCATCTTGGACTGCATACTCGATTGTCCATGTCAGATCCACGGCACCCCCGATAAACCAGCCAATCATACCAACAAAAGCTGTTGGATCTTTAAATAGGCTGGTAAGTTAAATACCGAGAACAAGGAGAAGGGGTCACAAAGTGAGGACAACGACCAAGAGGAGCCCCGTCCGCCGAACACAGGGGGACAGAAGAAGTCCCCCCAAATTAAAATGGTGAGCATGATATACGTTGCCCATATCCCCAAGAGGGAGCGCAAACGTGCGCTCAGGGATGTCTACGCGATAGAGCCAGTCGCCCCAAAATTCAACCCATGGTCGTCCTGCCCGATCACCTTCGATTGCAGGGACCATCTGACCAGTATCCGTCATGGCGGTTCAGCCTTACTGGTCCTCGACCCAATCATTGATGGATTCCACCTCATGTGAGTCCTCATGGACGGCGGCAGCAGCCTCAACCTGCTCTATGAGGATACAGTCCACAAGATGGGCATCGATCCATCAAGGATCAAGCCCACAAAAACTACCTTTAAAGGAGTAATACCAGGTGTAGAGGCCCGCTGCACGGGCTCAATCACATTGGAAGTCGTCTTTGGATCCCCGGACAACTTCCGAAGCGAAGACTTGATCTTCGATATCGTCCCCTTCCGCAGTGGCTATCACGCACTCCTCAGATGAACTGCATTAGCTCGATTCAATGTTGTGTCACACTATGCTTATCTCAAACTCAAGATGCCCGGACCATGCGGTGCCATAACAGTTAATGGAAACATCGAACGCTCCCTCTGTACCGAGGAGCACACCGCGGCCCTGGCAGCGGAAGTACAGAGGGGCCTTATCAAGCAGAATTTTAATTTAGAGGCCAAGGTCCCGGACACTGTCAAACGAGTCTGGACTAGTACGCAGCTTGATAGTCCAGTTCGTCAGTAGTTCGACTAGCAATTCGGCAACCGTCTCAGTCCCGACTAAATGGCGGTGTACGTACCGCGCGTACATAACTATGCACTCAATATACCATGGGAATAGACGGAGGCATAAATCGATTGTGGTCCATAACCGCTAGACCTTCCCCAGACACACATACTTTCCCTTTTCTTTTTTTACTTTTCTTTTCCATAGGCCCCTCACGACGGCCTGATCATCGATCCTTTTGAAGGATGGATATACCAAGGTGGCAAGCAGCATAGACGTGTGGCGGAATCTCTAGGTGGTCTTATTGACGATCACTGTACCTGTTTTTAGGACTCGCACACAGCTCCCCTTGGTCTTGGCATGTTAAATAGCCATGTTGCTTATCGCACTATTTGTACAAATACACTTCGACATATTAATCAAATTATAATGGAAACAGTTTGCGGCCCAACTTATGTGGCATTGGCTTACTATTTCATTTTATTTCACTCTTCTCATCGATTGCACCCGTACACTTTGGTATGCTTTAATTCGCCAGGGGCTTCATTGCGCCCCATACTACGGCAACAAAGTCCGAACACTTTTTACAGTATAGTTCGGCACCCCGAATTTAGCATTATATGCATCGGCTCCGAATCATGTCTTTGGTCAATAGTTGGGTTGCCCGGCTCCGGTGCTTACTACCTTACATTCCGTCCTATCGGCTAGGGTAGTAAAGGGAGAACTACTGCGATTGTGTTTCTAGTTCATCCGGGTAAACACCTAAGTAGAGAAAGCCGAAAACTAACTATCATGATGCAGCGAGAGCTGGTTAGATATTCGGAGGTTAAAATCTCTTGCGATTTTTCCCGCATTATGCGACGGATCGGCGTCCACCTGATCAGGTGTCTACAGCACCCTAGTCTGGATTAACAAATACTAACTAGGGGCTGTGCCTACATTTCTATTGTCAAACTCCTATGGCTAAGTGAGGGTGATAAAGCCACATAGTCTGATTGCCTGGTTCATTGCGCTAAGCACCTCCTTCAAGGACCAAATTCTTAGATCAAGAGTGTTTTAGTTCCAACCCAAACACCGCCGTACTACCTACGTGGGGGTTGAAGCCGATGACTGGCCAACTCTCAGATTTAATAAAACGGCCGCACAGGAGGCAAAATTTTAAACAAACAACAAGCATCATATTACATATAAGCTTTGTTCCATAATACAAGACGGGATAACATGAATGTCTTCATTCAAAGATAATGTCTTTTAAACACTGTCCCTCTATAATGTGGGATCCCTTCAGGACATCATAAAAATACCGCTCGGGCGTGCGGTGCTCCTTGCCCGTGGGCGGTCCCTTGGTCGCAAGCTTGACGGCGTCCATCTTCGCCCATTGCACCTTGACACGGGCGAAGGCCATCCGCGCACCTTCGATGCAGACCGACCGCTTGATGGCATCAAGCCGAGGGCAGGCATCGCCAGCCGCTTCACGAGCCCAAAATAGCTACTGGGTATGGCTTCGGCAGGCCACAGATGGATTATCAAATCCTTCATGGCCGATTCGGCCACCCTATGCAGTTCGGTCAGCTGTTTCAGCTGATCGTGAAAGGGCACCGGATGCTCTGGATCAAGGTATTGTGACCAAAACAGCTTCTCCGTTGAGCTCCCCTCTTCGGCTCGGAAGAACTCCATAGCATCAGTAACACTGTGCGGCAGATCCGCAGAACTCCAAATCCGGATTAGTAAGAGGTACCTTTTCTTCACATATTTCCTCTGCATAATAAGGGCCTTACCTGCTGCGATTTTCCTGGCCTCCTGCATTTCCTTGAGGGCGCCTTGGCCTTCAACCTAGGCCTCTTGTGTGCTTTGGTGGGCCTTAGCAAGTTCAGACTCTTGGTCCACAATCTTGCGCTCCAAGGACTCGCATTTCTTTACGGTGTCCTGGAGCTCCTGCTGGACCTCCCTGACCCTTGCCTCGTGTTTTTCGTGGGCGCCTTGTTCTTTTGCCGCTCTCTTCTGGGCCTCGACCAGCGCGCTCTTGAGGGTCTCCACCTTGGTCGCAGCTCCTATGAAATATCATGATAACATGATCAACACAAACAATTCATATCTTTCCAGATCTGAATAGGCCATTGCATACCTTGCTCGTCCTCTAGTTGTTTTTTCACATGGTCGAGCTCTTCCTCAGCCAGCTCTAGACTCTGCTTCAATTTGGAGACTTCGACAGAATGGGAGGTCACAACCAGCATCGACGCCTGCTTGTTCACATAGACACATATGGTTAGTCTCGTGCGATAATTATTTGATCCTCTGTCCAGCTTTTCATTCCGAACACCGGATAGAGTCTCAGGGGCTACCGTCTATACTATGACATCCTTTTTGCATAATTACATCGCATACCTCAAAGCATGTTAAAAGGCTGGTGCAGGCTTCGGTCAGTCCGCTCTTAGCGGACTGAACCCTCTCAACCATCGTACCCATGAGGGTATGGTGTTCCTCAACAATGGAAGCACTTGGTAGCGCTTCCAGTAGAGCATCTGGTGCCTCTGGATGGACAGAGGTCATCGGCGGAATAGGTGCACCTCCTTCTTTCGAAGGAGGCTGCTTGCCTGATTCTGGAGCCGTATGGGCCTCCGAAATAGTATTCGGCCGGGGGCCGAATTGGACATGGCCCCCATCACTAGTCTCCAGGGGGATTTGCTCCCCCATGTGTCCGGCGGCCGAGGTATCACCCTCTGGCGCCACCCTAACTACCTCCTATAGCTCTCCCTGGCCTGGGAAGGTCCTTCGTGACAACACCTCGGCGTGGTCCGTAGAGTTGGGAGAGGAGGGCACCGGAAGTGACCTGCTGTCCATCACTTTTGGATCTAGCGAATTCCCCGAAGATGAGGATCGTTGGGGGCGGGCGTGGGCCGGACTGCAGCACATGATTCGACATATTGAAACCGCGAAGTAAAAAAGTGGGATATATGTGTATAGAAGTGCCTTTGAGTACTTATGATTTGGCCAGGGGCTTCTCCCTGGGGCGCCACTCGGACCTACTATCAGTGTCCAACGCGGAGTTATCCGCGAGGGAGACCCTCCTCTTCTTGGACGCCTCTGCCTCCAGATCCGTGGAGGCCGTCCGTTTCTTCCTTCCCCCCTCAGGAGGAGAGTTGCTTTCCTCCTCCTTGTCTTCCTCGCTGGCGGGGGAGGAGTGGGTTTCGGCGTCTTCGGACGTCACGTCCGAAGTGCCTTTACGGCGAAGGCCGCTTCTTCCTGCCTGGCCCTTCTTCTCCGGCGCCTGGTAGGGCGCCGGAACCAGCATCTTCGTCAGAAGTGGGATTGCTGGGTTTTCTGGCAACGGAGCCGGACACTGGATCCGCTCTGCCTTCCTTGTCCAGCCCTGGAAAGACACATGGGAAAGCTTAGACATCTTCCTTGAATGTATAGGTGAAGGATACACCTTGAAATACGAAAAACTTACCGGACTGGCGGGATGGGTCAGTAGTACCCACGGTCCTCGGTCATCTTCGGTCACGTCTCATTGGCCTTAAAAAGTACCTTCCATATGCCTTCGTGTGTAACGTCAAAGAACTGTTGCAAGGTCTGGTGCTTGTCCGGATCGAACTCCCATAAATTGCAAGTCCGGCTTTGGCAAGGAAGGATCCAACGAAAAAGCATCACCTGGATCACATTGACAAGCTTGATGTTCTTGTCCACCATGCTCTTGATGCGCGTCTACAGCGCGGACACCTCATCCGATGACGCCCAGCGCGGACACCTAGTCCGACGAGGCCCATCGCGGACACCCTTTCCTACTCATAAGCTTAAATAGTCTTGATCCTGCGGGTGTGAGATTGGTGAGTCCTCATGACTCACAGATACTTCCAAACAGTTGCAGGTGCCGATGATACCAGTGCAGGTGACGCAACCGAGCTCAAGTGGGAGCTCGATGAAGATCGTGTTTGTTGTGTTGTTTCATTTCCTGTTGATCAGTAGTGGAGCCCAGTTGGGAGGACCGGGGATCTGACATTTGGGGTTGTCTTCTTTTATGTTGGTTCCGTAGTCGGACCTTGATTGTATTCTGGATGATGTATGTTTAACTTGTATTGTGTGAAGTGGCAATTGTAAGCCAACTCTTTATCCCTTTCTTATTCAGTACATGGGATTGTGTGAATATTACTCCTCTTACGACAAACCTACCATGCGGCTATGCCCCTAAGTCGTGCCCCGACACGTGGGAGATATAGCCGCATTGTGGGTGTTACAGTATGCACCCCTAATGAACAAAGTGGTAAGTTGTGTGCAATTGTTTTGAGCGGACATTTCGAGAAAAGTCTAATTTAGTCATTGTCATTAACTTATTCATGATGCGGACATTTGTCGGCTTTAGATCTGACCAAAAGCATTTTTGATGGCTCGAATGCGCTACTTTACTACCCCGGGACCGAGGAATCTGATAGCAAGCTGAGGGAAGCTAGAAGGTAAGTTTGAGACTCCTTACCTTATGTTCGAGTAAGCACAACATTGATCCATGCCATGTTTTTGTCACTTACTTTGAGTCTACTAGGCATAATCATAATCTAGTATAGTATTTGTCACTACTAGATCCATAACCATAAAGTTGATCCATGCCATGTTTTTGTTTATTTTTTATTGCAGAAGTTCATGAACCGTTGTCGCAAGCTAGTGACATGCTTGGGGGCACTAGCTCTGGTAATTTGTATGTTCCCAGATCATTGACACTTATCATCGCTTCATCGAGCCATGCCAATGAAGGCTCCTCTAGCCACGCCACCTTGTTGTCTTGCCTTATTGAGGAGCACGAGGAAGATGAGGATGAGGAGCAAGCCAAGGGAGAATAGGAAGGGTGGAGAGGAGGAGTATGATGAGGATGACAAACCTCCACCCACTCAGCCAACCCAGGACAAAAAGAGGAAACATCCAAAGAAGCAATGGAATAGTCCATCCCCATTTCTGGGCGAGCATAATTTTCATGACACAACAAGAACAACGCAAGAGACTCGGTCGAAGAGGAACGAGGAGCGCATCACCAAGAGGGGGAGGAAGACCAAGTGAAATGGTCATGTTGAACTACTCGCTTTGTGTTGAGCTGAACGAGAACTTGTTGGCTATGTTCAAGTACATGCTATCGCGGATTTGTGACATGTAAACCTATTTGTTGAAAGTATATCAATGTGTGATGCATATTATGATGTGTGAGATCCTAATATTTTAGTTTGTAAACTATATTATTGTGTGATAAAACTTTTGAATTGAAATAATCAAGTTTTGCACAAAGAAAATCAAAATTGGAATGCCCTACCTCCATAGTCACTAGCGGTAGGCTTGCACACCGTACCACAAAAGTTTATTAAGTTTCAGACATAGTATCTATGCCCTCCTACCGCCGGGACGGGTCGCGGTATGATTGCATTAACAACCTCACAATTTCCCCCCTCCCTAGATACATTATGGGTTCAGGGGTTGGGGGATCCTACCTACCTGCCGCCCCTCATGCTTGGCGGTAGGACGTTAGTCCATGTCAGCCCCACCCACTAGACGACAGCGACTTTCGTTCACCCTACCGCTAGGATCCTCGACGGTAGGTAATTATTGTTGGAAATATACCCTAGAGGCAATAATAAATTAGTTATTATTATATTTCATTGTTCATGATAATCGTTTATTATCCATGCTAGAATTGTATTGATAGGAAACTCAGATACATGTGTGGATACGTAGACAACACCATGTCCCTAGTAAGCCTCTAGTTGACTAGCTCGTTGATCAATAGATGGTTATGGTTTCCTAACCATGGACATTGGATGTCGTTGATAACAGGATCACATCATTAGGAGAATGATGTGATGGACAAGACCCAATCCTAAGCCTAGCACAAGATCGTGTAGTTCGTATGCTAAAGCTTTTCTAATGTCAAGTATCATTTCCTTGGACCATGAGATTGTGCAACTCCCGGATACCGTAGGAGTGCTATGGGTGTGCCAAACGTCACAATGTAACTTGGTGGCTATAAAGGTGCACTACGGGTATCTCCGAAAGTGTTTGTTGGGTTGGCACGAATCGAGACTGGGATTTGTCACTCCGTGTAAACGGAGAGGTATCTCTGGGCCCACTCGGTAGGACGTAATCATAACATGCACAATGTGACCAAGGAGTTAATCACGGGATGATGTGTTACGGAACGAGTAAAGAGACTTGCCGGTAACGAGATTGAACAAGGTATCGGGATACCGACGGTCGAATCTCGGGCAAGTATCATACCGATAGACAAAGGGAATTGTATACGGGATTGATTGAATCCTTGACATCGTGGTTCATCCGATGAGATCATCGTGGAGCATGTGGGAGCCAACATGGGTATCCAGATCCCGCTGTTGGTTATTGACCGGAGAGTTGTCTCGGCCATGTCTGCATGACTCCCGAGCCCGTAGGGTCTACACACTTAAGGTTCGATGACGCTAGGGTTATAGGGAATAGATGTACGTGGTTACCGAATGTTGTTCGGAGTCCTGGATGAGATCCCGGATGTCACGAGGAGTTCCGGAATGGTCCATCTATATATGGGAAGTCATCATACAGTCACCGAAATAATTCGGGGGTTGCCGGTATTGTACCGGGACCACCGAAGGGGTTCCGGGGGTCCACCGGGAGGGTCCACCTGCCCCGGAGGGCCCTATGGGCTATGTCTGGAGAGGGACCAGCCCCTTAGTGGGTTGGGCGCCTCCCCCTAGGGCCCATGCGCCTAGGGTTTGGTGGAACCCTAAAGGGGGGCGCGCCCCTTGCCTTGGGGGGCAAGGCAACCCCCTGGCCACCGCCCCTCCTCAGATTGGATCTGAGGGGGCCGGCCCCCTCTCCCGTGCCCCTATATATATGTGGGGGTTGGGAGGACATTGGCACCCAAGTTCTGGCGCAGCCCTCCCCCTCTCCCAAGTCCTCCTCTTCTCCCGCGGTGCTTGGCGAAGCCCTGCAGGATTGCCACGCTCCTCCTTCACCACCACGCCGTCGTGCTGATGCTGGACGGAGTCTTCCCCAACCTCTCCTTCTCCCCTTGCTGGATCAAGGCGTGGGAGATGTCACCGGGCTGCACGTGTGTTGAACGCGGAGGCACCGTTGTTCGACGCTTAGATCGGAATCAACCGCGATCTGAATCGCTGCGAGTACGACTCCTTCATCCGCGTTCTTGCAACGCTTCCGCTTAGCGATCTACAAGGCTATGTAGATGCACTCTCCTTCCCCTCGTTGCTAGATTACTCCATAGATTGATCTTGGTGATGCGTAGAAAATTTTAAATTTCTGCTACGATCCCCAACAGTGGCATCATGAGCTAGGTCTATGCGTAGTTTCTATGCACGAGTAGAACACAAGTTGTTGTGGGCGTCGATATTGTCAATTTACTTGCCGTTACTAGTCTTATATTGATTCGGCGACATCATGGGATGAAGCGGCCCGGACCGACCTTACACGTACGCTTACGTGAGACTGGTTCCACCGACTGACATGCACTAGTTGAATAAGGTGGCTAGCGGGTGTCTGTCTCTCCCACTTTAGTCGGATCGGATTCGACAAAAAGGGTCCTTATGAAGGGTAAATAGAAATTGGCATATCACGTTGTGGTTTTGGTGTAGGTAAGAAATTTTCTTGCTAGAAACCTATAGCAGCCACGTAAAAACTTGCAACAACAATTAGAGGATGTCTAACTTGGTTTTGCAGCATGTGACGTGTGATGTGATATGGCCAAAAGGATGTGATGAATGATATATGTGATGTATGAGATTGATCATGTTCTTGTAATAGGAATCACGACTTGCATGTCGATGAGTATGACAACCGGCAGGTGCCATAGGAGTTGTCTTAATTTATGACATGCGTGTCAACATAAACGTCATGTAATTACTTTACTTTATTGCTAAACCGTTAGCCATAGTAGTAGAAGTAATAGTTGACGAGACGACTTCAAGAAGACATGATGATGGAGATCATGATGATGGAGATCATGGTGTCATGCCGGTGACAACGATGATCATGGAGCCCCAAAGATGGAGATCAAAAGGAGCAAATGATATTGGCCATATCATGTCACTATTTGATTGCATGTGATGTTTATCATGTTTTACATCTTATTTGCTTAGAACGACGGTGGCTTAAATAAGATGATCCCTCGTAATAATTTCAAGAAAGTGTTCCCCCTAACTATGCACCGTTGTGAAGGTTCGTTGTTTCGAAGCACCACATGATGATCGGGTGTGATAGATTCTAATGTTCGAATACAACGGGTGTAAGCCAGATTTACACACGCAATACACTTAGGTTGACTTGATGAGCCTAGCATGTATAGACATGGCCTCGGAACACGGAAGACCGAAAGGTTGATCATGAGTCGTATAGAAGATACGATCAACATGAAGATGTTCACCGATGTTGACTAGTCCGTCTCACATGATGATCGGACACGGCCTAGTTGACTCGGATCATGTTTTCACTTAGATGACTAGAGGGATGTCTATCTGAGTGGGAGTTCATTAACTAATTTGATTAGATGAACTTAATTATCATGAACATAGTCTAAATTGTCTTTGCAAATATGTTGTAGATAAATAGCTCACGTTGTAGCTCCCTGTTTCAATACGTTCCTAGAGACTAAGTTGAAAGATATTGTAAGCAATGATGCGGACTGGGTCCGTAGTCCGAGGAGTGTCCTCACTGCTACAGAGAAGGCTTACATCTTTGATGCACCGCTCAATGTGCAAACCCCTACAACATCGTCTGTGGATGTTGTGAACACCTGACAGACACATCCTGATGACTACTTGATAGTTAAGTGCACCATACTTTACGGCTCAGAATCGGGATTCCAATGACGTTTTGAATGCCATAAGACATATGAAATGTTCCAAGAGCTGAAATTGGGATTGCAGGCTCATGCTCGTGTTGAGAGGTATGAGACCTCTGACAAGTTCTTTTGCCAACAAGATGGAGGAGAATAGCTCAGCTAGTGAGCATGTGCTCAGAATGTCTGGGTGCTACAATCACTTAAATAAAGTGGGAGTTAAACTTCCAGATAAGATAGTGATTGATAGAGTTCTCTAGCCACTATCACTAAGCTACTAGATCTTCGTGATGAACTATGACATGCAAGGGATGGAGTTGATCCCGGAGCTGTTCACGGTGCTTAAGACCGCAAAAGGTAGAAATCAAGAAGGAGCATCAAGTGTCGATGGTTTAACAAGACCACTGGTTTCAACAAGGGCAAGGGCTAGAAGGGAAACTTCATGTTTGGCAAACCAGTTGCCGCTCCAGTGAAGGAACCCAAGGTTGAACCCAAACCCGAGACTAAGTGCTTCAATTGTAAGGGGAGCGGTCATTGGTAGCGGAATTACCCCAAATGCATGGTAGATAAGAAGGCTGGCAACTTCAACAAAGTATATACGTGTTATTAATGTGTACCTCACTAGTACTCCTGGTAGCACCTGGGTATTGGATACCGGTTCAGTTGCTATTATTGGTGACTTGAAGCAAAAGCTACGGACTAAACGAAGACTGGCTAAGGGTGAGGTGACGATGTGTGTTGGAAGTGTTTCCAAAGTTGATGAGATCACCATCGCACGCTCCATCTGCCTTCGGGATTAGTATTGAACCTAGATAAATGTTATCAGGTGTCTACGTTGAGCATGAATACGATCAGATCATGCTCATTGCAATACGGTTATTCATTTAAGTTAGAGAATAATGGTTATTCTGTTTACATGAATAATACCTTTCATGGTCATGCACCCTATGTGAATGGTTCAGTGAATCTCGGTCGTGGTAATACACATGTTCACGCCAAAAGATGTAGATAGTACCACTTTCTTGTGGCACTACTGCTTAGGTCATATTGGCGTAAGATGCATGAACAAACTCTGTGTCGATGGATGTTTGGACTCACTTGATTTTGAATCGCTTGACACATGCGAGCCATGCCTCATGGGCAGGATGACTAAGACCCCGTTTTCAGGTACAATGAAACGGGCAAGTGACTTGTTTGGAAATCATACATGCTGATGCGTGTGATCCAATGAGAATTGAAGCGTGCGGTGGATATCGCTATTTTCTCGTCTTCACTGACGATTTGAGTAGATATAGGTATATTTACTTAATGAAGCACAAGTGTGAAACATTTGAAAAGTTCAAGTGGTTTCAGAGTGAAGTTAAGAACCATCATAACAAGAAGATCAAATTCCTACGATCTGATCGATGATAATTTCTGAGTTATGAGTTTGGCAATCACTTAAGACATTGTGGAATTGTTTCACAGTTGAAGCCACCTGGAACACCACAGGGTAATGGTGTGTCCGGATGTCGTAATCGAACCTTATGAGATATGGTGCGATGTATGATGTCTCTTACCGATCTACCATTTTCATTTTGAGGATATGTGTTAGAGACAGTTGCGTTCACTTTAGATAGGACACCATCTAAGTCCGTTGAGACGACGTCGTATGAATATGGTTTGGCAAGAAACCAAAGTTGTCGTTTCTTAATGTTTGGGGCTGCGATGCTTAAGGCTTCAGCCGGAGAAGCTCGAACCCAAAAGCGGACAAACACATCTTCATAGGATACCCCAAAGGTGACAGTTGGGTATACCTTCTATCTTAGATCCGAGGGCAAATTGTTTGTCACTAAGAACGGGTACTTTCTAGAGAAGGAGTTTCTCTCGAAAGAATTGAGTGGGAGGAAGATAGAACTTGATGAGGTTGTCGAACCTTTACTTCAACCAGAGAGTGATGCAACACAGAAAGATGTTTTCTGTGGCGCCTACGTCTGTTGAATAGGAAGTTAATGATAGTGATCATGAAGCTTCGGATCAAGTTGCTATCGAACCTCGTAGGTCGACAAGGATATATACTACTCCTGAGTGGTACGGTAATCCTGTCTTAGATATCATGTTGTTAGACAACAATGAACCTACGAGCTATGGAGAAGCAATGGTGGGCCCATATTCCGACAAATGGTTAGAAGCCATGAAATCCGAGATAGGATCCATGTATCAGAACAAAGCATGGACTTTGGTGGACTTGCCCAATGATCGGCAAGTCATTGAGATAAATGGATCTTTAAGAAGAAGACGGACGTGGACGGTAATGTTTTTTTGAATATTTACTGTGGGGTAAAACCCCACAGCCCATTTTATTAGAAAAAGAAAAGGTCCAGCAAAATACAAAGCACTGAGAAAATGCCAAAACAAAAGGAGTCCTATCTACAACTTACCTAGAGCTAGAAGACCCAAGTTCAACTGAAGTTATCCGAAATTTACAAAAGGGAATTAACCCAAGCTAACAATTGAGTTCTAAGACTACTGTTAAGTCTATGAGACAGAAGAAAAATATCATGTACAAAATTGCATCTCCAGGTGGCAAAACGAGCCTGCTCTCCCCTGAAGATCCTCCCATTCCTGAGAATCCAAATATTCCATGCTGCAGTGAGCATCACCTCAAAGAAAAAAGTTTGACTAAAACTTGATCTGGCATGGGCAATACACTCCTGGGTATTAGACCCCTAGGACCAGTCAATCTGGAGGTAGTTCCACACTCTTGAGCTGAAATTGCACTAGAAGAACAAATGAGATCTGTCCTCATGGACAGAAGCATTATATATAACACAAAGATTATCCTCAGCTTGGGACCTCCAGTGTCTTCGAACCAGCATGTCTTTGGTGTTGAGTCTATCAAAGAACAATAACCAACCAAAGACTTTAATCTTCATAGTGCATCTACTCTTCCATAACCATTTGCATGGCATAATAGTGGGCATATGGGAGTGCATGATGGTATAGAACCCTTTGGCCGAAAAGGACCCATATTTGGAAGGCCACACCCACTGGTCAGGAAGTAGAGGATCTCTTTGCAAGTTTAGTAGCCAACCTTCTAGAATTGTTAACTCTACAGCAGCTTCTTGTGAGATGGGTAGGTAAAACATGGAAAAAAGGTCCTGGGTCTGAAGCACACCCCTGACTGAGACTTTGTCATCAATCACGAAAGAGAACAGTCTAGGAAGCCTCCTTACCAAGGGCAAGGAAGAACCAGCCACATGCCATGCATCATGCCAGAACAAAGTAGTGTCCCCCATGTTAATATGAACAGAAGCAATGGCCCTGTAAGCATCGTGCAGCTTGAAGACATCCCTCCACCAGAAAGAGCCAGTCAATACAGTTGCCTGAGGGACAATGTTGTCATAATAGGAATCCCATATTAAAGAGACCCAAGGAACATCATGCTTATTGAAGAATTTATGCAGATGTTTCATGAGCAGTCCCTGATTCTGAATATTGAGATTAAGAATACCCAGACCACCCTTATCTTTAGGTCTGCAAACCAGATCCCAAGCTGCCAGAGATTGTTTAGGTGTATCTGTATTCCCTCTCCAAAGACACTGCCTAAAGATCCTATCCAACTGCTTAATGATGCCAAGAGGTATATGCAAGGTGAAGAGGAAATAGATTGGCATGGAAGTTAAGACTGAAGTCAACAGCTGCAACCTAGAGCCCTGGTTGAGCATGGCAGAACTAGCAGATAGCCTTCTTTCAATATTATCCACAAGGGGGAGGATATCCACAATTCTGGGTCTGGTGGTACCAAGGGGTAAACCAAGATAAGTGAAAGGGAGTTCTCCTAACTTACAACCCAGAAGAGTAGCCAACCTGAGAGCCTCCTCGTTAGATATGTTCAAAGGTATCATAGAGGACTTGGCAAAATTCACCTTGAGACCAGTAGACTGCTGGAACACAGCCAACATATTCTTAAGAGCCACCATTTGGTCATCCACAGCTGGCAAGATGATGATTGTGTCATCTGCATACTGGATAATTGGGTAGTTAGGATCATGGGATGGGATTGGGAGTGTCAAAGATCCTTGATCCATCATTTGGTTGACCATAGACTGCAACAGATCTGCAGCAATAACAAAAAGGAGGGGTGACAAAGGATCACCCTGTCTGACCCCACACTTACATTTAAATTGCTTCCCTGGAATGCCATTAAGTAATATCGAAGATGTCCCAGATGACAAAATCTCTCTAACCCAAGCAATCCACTTGCTATAAAACCTTTATGATGAAGAACTTGTAAAATTACCTCATGCTTCACTTATCAAAAGCCTTGGCAAAGTCCAGCTTCAGGATTATGATTGGTCGCTTTGACTGCTTGCATTGATGTATATACTCAAATTCCCATGCAAGGCAATCCTGAATGGACCTACTTTTCAAAAATCCATACTGGTTCTTATGAATACATTGCAAAATTACTTTCTGTAATCTGTTTGCCAGCAGTTTGGTGAGGAACTTCAGACAGGTGTTTGTAAGGGAAATGGGCCTGAAATCATCAGGCCCTTGAGGAGAAATCATCTTAGGAATAAGGGTGATGAGAGAGCCATTGATGTTCTCCAGAGATATCTGTCCATCATAAAAAGCCTGTATGAGGTGCAAAAAATCCTGTTCAATGATAGGCCAACATTTGTTGATAAACATGCCATTAAAGCCATCCGGTCCAGGTGCTCTGTCAGTGGGTAGCTCTGCTAAAACCTTGTTTATTTCCTCCTGTGAGAAGGGAGCAGAGAGTACTTCAAGCCCTTCCACTGGTTGGATCAACTGTGGGAGATCAAATCCCATGTTAATGCCCTGAGCATGACCCATCCTATTCTTAAAGGAGGACCACCAAATTCCAGCCATTTGTGTATGATCAGAGACTGGATCATTCCCATCAACCCTAAGACTAGCAATTGCATTTTTCCTCAATCTTTCTGAAGCCATTGCATGAAAGAACTTTGAATTCTCCTCCCCCACCTTGATATATCTGATTGTACACCGCTGTTTCCAATAAATGTAATGGATATGTAGCAAGTTCTCATGGTGCAACTTGACTATCTTTCTGAAGTTAAACTCCGGAGTTGTGAGTGGCCTCCATTCCTCAAGCCCATCAAAATGCAGGATGACCTTGGCGCAATTCAAAGTCATCCTTTTAATGTGGGAGATGTTTTTGCTCCACACTTTGAGGTCCATTCGCAGCCGTTTGAACTTTCGGGAGATAATTGTTGCCATACGTGGACGGTAACGTTACCGTCTATGAAGCTCGACTTGTGGCAAAGAGTCTTTTCACAAGTTCGAGGAGTTGACTACGATGAGAATTTCTCACCCGTAGCGATGCTTAAGTCCGTCGGAATCATGTTAGCATTAGCTGTATTTTTCGATTATGAAATCTGATAGATGGATGTCAAAACAAGTTTTCTTACCAGTTTTCGTAAGAAAAAGTTGTATGTGATACAATAAAAGGTTTTGTCGATCCTAAGGATGCTAAAAGGTATGCTAGCTCCAGCGATCCATCTATGGACTAGAGTGTGCATCTCGGAGTCGGAATATATGCTTTGATAGAGTGATCAAAGCTTTTAGGTTTATACAATGTTTGCTAGAAACTTGTATTTACAAGAAAGTGAGTGGGAGCACTACAACATTTCTGATAAGTATATGTGGATGACATATTGTTGATCCGAAATAATGTAGAATTTCTGGAAAGCATAAACGGTTGTTTGAAGAGTGATTTTCAAAGGAAGACCTGGATAAAGCTTCTTACATATTGGGCATCAAGATCTATAGAGATAGATCAAGACGCCTGATGATACTTTCAAAGAATGCACACCTTGACATGATTTTGAAGGAGTTCAAAATAGATCAGTCAAAGAAGGGATTCTTACCTGAGTTGTAAGGTGTGTAGTTGAGTAAGACTCAAAGCTTGACCACGGCAGAAGAAAGAGGAAGGACGAAGGTCATCCCCTATGCTTTTATCATAGGCTCTATACGGTATGCCATGCTGAGTACCGCACCTGATGTGTGCCTTGCCACATGTCTGGCAAGAGGGTGCAAAGGTGATCTAGGAGTGGATCACCAGATAGCGATCAAAATTATCCTTAGAGGAATAAGGAAATGTTTCTCGGTTATGGAGGTGATAAAGAGTTCGACGTAAAGAGTTGCATCGATGAAAGCTTAACACCTATCCGGATAGCTCTGAGTAGAGATACCGGATACGTATAATGGAGCAACAATTTGGAATAGCTCCAAGTGGAATGTGGTAGCAGCATCTACGATATGACATAAAGTTTTGCGAAATACATACGGATCTGAATATTGCAGACCCATTGACTACAACCTCTCTCACAAGCATAACATGATCAAACCCAGAACTCATTGAGTGTTAATCACATAGTGATGTGAACTAGATTATTGACTCTAGTAAACTCTTTGGATGTTGGTCACATGGTGATGTGACCTGTGAGTGTTAATCACATGGCGATGTGAACTAGATTATTGACTCTAGTACAAGTGGGAGACTGTTGGAAATATGCCCTAGAGGCAATAATAAATTAGTTATTATTATATTTCATTGTTCATGATAATCGTTTATTATCCATGCTAAAATTGTATTGATAGGAAACTCAGATACATGTATGGATACATAGACAACACCATGTACCTAGTAAGCCTCTAGTTGACTAGCTCGTTGATCAATAGATGGTTACGATTTCCTAACCATGGACATTGGATGTCGTTGATAACGGGATCACATCATTAGGAGAATGATGTGATGGACAAGACCCAATCCTAAGCCTAGCACAAGATCGTGTAGTTCGTATGATAAAGCTTTTCTAATGTCAAGTATCATTTCCTTGGACCATGAGATTGTGCAACTCGCGGATACCGTAGGAGTGCTTTGGGTGTGCCAAATGTCACGTAACTGGGTGGCTATAAAAGTGCACTACAGGTATCTCCCAAAGTGTCTGTTGGGTTGGCACGAATCGAGACTGGGATTTGTCACTCCGTGTAAACTGAGAGGTATCTCTGGGCCCACTCAGTAGGACATAATCATAATGTGCACAATGTGACCAAGGAGTTGATCATGGGATGATGTGTTACGGAACGAGTAAAGAGATTTGCCGATAACGAGATTGAACAAGGTATCGGGATACCGACGATCGAATCTCGGGCAAGTATCATACCGATAGACAAAGGGAATTGTATACGGGATTGATTGAATCCTTGACATCGTGGTTCATCCGATGAGATCATTGTGGAGCATGTGGGAGCCAACATGGGTATCCAGATCCCATTGTTGATTATTGACCGGAGAGTTGTCTCGTCCATGTCTGCATGACTCCCGAGCCCGTAGGGTCTACACACTTAAGGTTCGATGACGCTAGGGTTATAGGGAATAGATGTACGTGGTTACCGGATGTTGTTCGGAGTCCCGGATGAGATCCCAGACATCACGAGGAGTTCCAGAATGGTCCGAAGGTAAAGATTTATATATGGGAAGTCATCATACGGTCACCAAAATAATTCAGGGGTTACCGGTATTGTACCGGGACCACCGAAGGGGTTCCAGGGTCCACCGGGAGGGTCCACCTGCCCCGGAGGGCCCTATGGGCTGTGTGTGGAGAGGGACCAGCCCCTTAGTGGGCTGGGCGCCTTCCCCCCTAGGGCCCATGCGCCTAGGGTTTGGGGGAACCCTAAAGGGGGGCGCCCCCTTGCCTTGGGGGGCAAGGCAACCCCCCTGGCTGCCGCCCCTCCTCAGATTGGATCTGAGGGGGCCGGCCCCCCTCTCCCTTGCCCCTATATATATGCGGGGGTTGGGAGGGCAGCGGCACCCAAGTTCTGGCACAGCCCTCCCCCTCTCCCAAGTCCTCCTCTTCTCCCGCGGTGCTTGGCGAAGCCCTGCAGGATTGCCACGCTCCTCCTTCACCACCACGCCGTCGTGCTGCTGCTGGACGGAGTCTTCCCCAACCTCTCCTTCTCCCCTTGCTGGATCAAGGCGTGGGAGACATCACTGGGCTGCACGTGTGTTGAACACGGAGGCGCCGTTGTTCGGCGCTTAGATCGGAATCAACCGCAATCTGAATCGCTGCGAGTACGACTCCTTCATCCGCGTTCTTGCAACGCTTCCGCTTAGCGATCTACAAGGGTATGTAGATGCACTCTCCTTCCCCTCGTTGCTAGATTACTCCATAGATTAATCTTGGTGATGCGTAGAAAATTTTAAATTTCTGCTATGATCCCCAACAATTATACCCTACCACCATCGACCCTGGCGGTAGGAAAATGGTCACATCCTCAAAAAAAATTCAAACCGGGGTCATATCTTGCTTAACTTTGCCCAAAGGGTAAAAACACTGAATTTTCCCCCTAAGAACATTAACCAGATATTGACGTCCATTAAGATGGGCTCTATGCTTTTCTCTAAATCAAATGTCTAGTTGTCCGTTGGACCAGTCAATACATGATCTTTTGGAAATGTTGGAAGCTTGTAGGAAGTAAGAGCATTCCAATGACATCCCTCAAATCGTCTGCAAATGTTAGAATCATGGCCTATGAACCATCTTTTCCATCCAATGTGGTGCTAGATACATCCGCTGTCACGCCCGCATGTTCAAATCCTTGAAAATCAGAAGCAAAGTTGCGGAGGCTTGCAGGAGTCCGGACGTCCGTCAGGCCCAATCAAAAGCCACCGATAACAATGGGTGCGACAAGTTGTGTTATCTAGCACAAAGTGGCTTCTATTTGACGAAAAGTGTTTTCTATTTTTATTAGTTTTTTAGAAAAGGAGGATCACCCCGGGCCTTTGCATTAGAATGATGCATGCAGTCCCTTTATTAAGTAAAGTATTTGAAAGGTCCAAGGTCTAGTACAAGCTCGCTTGGAGCTAAAAAAGGAACGAAAGAAGGTAAAAGTTGCCACAACCGGCGAAAATAGGATGAGATGACTAAACACCTAGCCTATTACTGGACCGCCATCCAAACCGGTTGGAGATATACCGAGCTACCATCTCCCATCGGGTAGATCCAGTAACCAAAGGCTCCCTGGCTTTGCAAGAGTGAGTAATGACCACGTATGGATCCAAGTAGCGGCACTATAAATAACCTGCAAAATGTTCATACGAGTTTGCATGTTAAAAACCATATCATTTCTTTAGTTTCATATAGCTCAAAGTAATGCAGATACTCCTATTAGAATATGCCACACAGTATTTGGCTCTACTCCCTTTAGCCACATCCCAAATAATGCGTGAATACTATTTGGAGCAATGATATTAAAGGTTATATGACTAAACGCGCCATAATAGTTTGGCCAACGGTCAATTGAGAAAGAGGTGTTTAATAGTTTCATGTTGATCACAAAAGAGGCATCATTGACTACCATCCCAACTACCGCTTTGCCAAGTTATCCTTAGTCAGTATCACCTCCTTGTGAACAAACCACATGAAAACTTTGATTCTTAAAAGCACTTTAATCTTCCAAATATGTATCGATTTCGGAATTGGACCGGAGTTACTTAGGTCTACATACATACATTTTACTGGGAAGTTTCCGTTCATAGTTAATCTTCTGTGAATAATGTGTCCATCTTGCACACGCCGTTGGAGATGCCCTAACAGAAACTCCAATGTGCCGACCCATTTCGTCTGCGCGTGTTCGTTTGGGTCAAAACGGACACAAAGTCGGCTTAACACGCTGACTGAAACGGACGCGCGTCCGCTTTTCGTCTGCTGGGCAACCCATTCCAGGCCCAAATTTGGGCCTTATTTGCGTCGGCGCAGACATGAGGCGGATGCGTGCAACGCCTGCCTACTCCTCCCCCTGGACCGCTAGTCGGTGGCACAAAGGCCATTCTCTTCCTCCCATCGACAGCAAGCACCTGGCCGCCCCAGCCTGTCGCCACCGCCGCCCAGTTCCAATGCTCTTATCAGCCATCCGCACCCACATACCTTCCCAACAGCACGCCACCTTCCAACGTCACCGCCACCACCGCCTCGCCATCGGGCCACTACAGCTTCCCCCGACGTCGCAGCCAGCACCACCTCGCCCCTCCTCCGCTCTGGCCAACTGCTTTTAGGACGACGCCATGCTCGTCGGACACCGTCAGGCTAGCTACCTGGTCCAGGTGAGGCGCATGGCTCTTCGCCAGCCAGCTTCATCAACGATGCCCGCAAGTTGTTCAACGGTTTGCCCGTGAGGTACAAATGGACTCTGTTGACAAGTTATTTTTCAACAGTTTCATTTACGACTCGGATGATTCCTCATCCAATGATGAGGAGACGGTGGCTGCTGTGTTGGTCATCCATGACCACTTTAGTAGGTAGCGGGTGTTGTTCCGGGGCTTCATCCCATGGCACACTCCGGTGTTGAATCGCAACCAAGAGAATGACCATTTCCTTGTCTGGAAAGACTACTTCGAGACACCCAACCCGCTCTTCAAACATCACCTATTCCGACGTAGTTTCTGTATGGCTAGGCATGTTTTCAACCATACTCGGGAGGGGGTGGTCGGATATGATAAGTATTTCGAGTGCAAGGAGGATGCCCTTGGAAAGATTGGCTTCTCCTATTATCAAAAATGCACTACAGCTATATGGATGCTTGCATGCGGAATTTCCAGTGATCCCATTGATGAGTATGTCCGTATGAGTGAGTCCATGCACCTAGACTCCATGTGTAGGTTCTGCAAGGTTGTGATTGCAGTGTTTGGCCCTGAGTACTTGAGAGATCCAAATGCTGCATATATAGCTCGCTTATTGGCAATGAATGCCAACAGGGGCTTCCCAGGGATGCTTGGTAGCATAGACTGTGATACGGGGCTAGACCCGGTGTCGGTCAATCTTTCACGATTGATGTGGATTCCGTCGAAGAACACGATGAACACGGAGAAGAAAGAAGAGAAATCACAAGGGGAAACACTCAAGAACAAGTCTGATCACACATCCACTAGACAATCAAACACACAAGATCCACAAGGTACATGAACAACAAAGGGAAAGGTACAAGGTAGAATTCATCCCAAATCCAATAGGAGATGAGGTCTTATGATCTAGATGATCCTTCCGTAGATGGGGTCTTGAATCCACTAGGAATATTATCACATGGAGGTCTTGAACTCCATGGGAGTGGTCTCTCTCTCTCTCAAGAGAGAGGAGTGATAAAGGAGCAAAGCTCACATACAAATGAGTTATCACTTTGCTATGATAGAAAGGAGAAGTGGGAGGTCTATTTATAGTCTTAGCCACAAGGGGTAAGTGGGAGAGAGATATAAGGCCAAAGGCCACGGCTGTGCACACACAGGTGCCGGACGTCTAGAGGCTCGCGGGGGTCCGGACGTCCGGAGGGCGTTGGACTTCCGTCATTTTGCTTCTGGACATGTGATGTGGCTTGAAGCTACGTTGGCATTTCCCCAAAGAGGAAGGGATGATGCAGCACAGCGACGGTAGGTATTTCCCTCAGTGATGAGACCAAGGTTATCGAACCAGTGGGAGAACCAAGCAACAACACATAAGCGGCGCATGCACACAAATAACAATTACTCGCAACCCGACGTATTAAAGGGGTTGTCAATCCCTTTTGGGTAACGGTGCCAGAAATTGGCAAAACGGACGTGAATAAATTGTAGTAGATTGATAGATCGAACGCCAAATAAAATAAATAAGAATACATTGCAGCAAGGTATTTTTGTATTTTTGGGTTTAATAGATCTGAAAATAAAAGTAAAGGAAAATAGATAGCAAAGGCAAATAATATGAGAAAGAGATTGAGGGGCCGTAGGTTTAAGTAGTGGCTTCTCTCGAGAAAAATAGCAAACGGTGGGTAAACAAATTACTGTTGGGCAATTCATAGAACTTCAAATAATCATGAAGATATCCAGGCATGATAATTATATAGGCATCACGTCCAAGATTAGTAGACTGACTCCTGCCTGCATCTACTACAATTACTCCACACATCGACCGCAATCCAACATGCATCTAGTGTATTATGTTCATGGAGAAATGGAGTAATGCAATAAGAACGATGACATAATGTAGACAAGATCTATCTATGTAGAGATAGCCCCCATCGTTTTATCCTTAGTAGCAACTATACATACGTGTCGGTTCCCCTTCTGTCACTCAGATCAAGCACCGTAAGATCGAACCCAATACAAAGCACCTCTTCCCATTGCACGATAAATAGATCAAGTTATCCAAACAAAACCCAAATGTCGGAGAAGAAATACGAGGCTATAAGCAATCATGCATATAAGAGATCAAAGAAGATTCAAATAACTATCATGGATAAAAAGATAGATATGATCATAAACTCAAAGTTCATCTGATCCCAACAAACACAACGCGAAAAGAGTTACATCATATTGATCTCCAAGAGACCATTGTATTGAGAATCAAACAAGAGAGAGGAAGCCATCTAGCTACTAACTACGGACCCGAAGGTCTACAAAGAACTACTCACGCATCATCGGAGAGGCACCAATGGAAGTGTTGAACCCCTCCGTGATGGTGTCTAGACTAGATCTGGTGGTTCTGGACTCTGCGGCGGCTGGAATTAATTTTCATCGACTGCCCTAGGGTTTCTGGAATATTGGGGTATTCATAGAGCAAAGAGGAGGTTCGGGGGCACCTGAGGTGGGCACAACCCACCAGGGCGTGCCTGGGCCTTCTGGCGCGCCCTGGTGGGTTGTGCTCCCCTCGGAGCAACCCCTGGGTGCTTCTCCATCCCATTGGTTGTCTTCTGGTCCAAAAAAATCTCCAAAAAGTTTCGCTGCGTTTGGACTCCGTTTAGTATTGATTTCATGCGATATAGAAAACATGCAGAAAATAGCAACTGGCACTTGGCACTATGTCAATAGGTTAGTACCAAAAAATGATATAAAATGACTATAAAATGATTATAAAACATCCAAGATTGATAATAGAACAGCATGGAACAATCAAAAATTATATATACGTTAGAGACGTATCAACATGTGGCACCGGATTTTTGGTAGGCATCACGCGTCCGGTGGCTGGAGGTTGTCGGACGTTTGGTGTTCGATGGTCGTCCGAGCGTTGTAGACTTGGTCTGCTGCTGGTTTCCTGAGCGGCTGGTTGATACGTCTCCGTCGTATTTATA
This sequence comes from Triticum dicoccoides, assembly GCF_002162155.2. Taxonomy (NCBI): domain Eukaryota; kingdom Viridiplantae; phylum Streptophyta; class Magnoliopsida; order Poales; family Poaceae; genus Triticum; species Triticum dicoccoides. The sequence goes on along the minus strand of NC_041390.1, from coordinate 387,704,277 downwards.
ATTTATTATTGTTCCATGCCAATATTCTACAAATTTTCCATACTTTTGGCAACAATTTATATGATTTTCTTGGACTAACATATTGATCCAGTGCCTAGTGCCAATTCCTGTTTGTTGCATGTTTTTTGTTTCACAGAAAATCCATATCGAACGGAGTTCAAATGCGACAAAAACTTATAGAGATTTTCCGGAATATGTTTGAATTTTGGGAAAAAGAATCAACGCGAGACGATGCCCGAGGGGGCCACAAGGCAGGAACGCGCCCTAGGGGGTAGGGCACGCCCTGGGCCCTTGTGGTAATCCGGTAAGGCGGTTGGTGCCCTTCTTCTGGTGCAAGAAAGCTAATATCCCCATAAAAATCGTGTTAAAATCTTAGACCAATCAGAGTTACGGATCTCTGGGAATTTAAGAAACGATGAAAGGCCAGAATCTAGGAGCGCAGAAACAGAAGGAAACAGGGAGAGAGATCCAATCTTGGAGGGGCTCCCGCCCCTCCGCCGCCATGGAGGCCATGGACCAGAGGGGAAACCCTTCTCCCATCTAGGGGGAAGGTCAAGGAATAATAAGAAGGAGGGGGGCTCTCTCCCCCTCTCTCCTGGTGGCACCGGAACGCCGCTGGGGCCATGATCGTGACGACGATCTACACCAACAACTTCGCCGCCGTCATCACCAACTCCCTCCCCCTCTATCCAATGGTGTAACCTCTCTTTTACCCGCTGTAATCTGTACTTAAACATGGTGCTAAACGCTATATATTATTTCCCAATGATGTATGGCTATCCTATGATGTTTGAGTAGACCCGTTTTGTCCTATGGGTTGATTAATGATCGTGATTGGTTTGAGTTGCATGTTTTATTATTGCTGTGGTCGTATGGTGCTCTCCGTGTCGCGCAAGCGTGAGGGATCCCCACTGTAGGGTTCAGAATATGTTCATGATTTGCTTATGGTGGGTAGCGTGAGTGACAGAAGCACATACCCGAGTAAGTAGGTTGTTTGTGTATGGGAGTAAAGAGGACTTGATACTTTAATGCTATGGTTGGGTTTTACCTTAATGATCTTTAGTAGTTATTTTTTCTAGAGTTCCAATCATAAGTGCATATGATCCAAGAAGAGAATGTATGTTAGCTTATGCCTCTCCCTCATATAAAATTGCAATAATGATTACCGGTCTAGTTATTGATTGCCTAGGGACACATAACTTTCTTGTGACAAAAAGCTCTCTACTAAAATTAACTCAGTTGTTTCTTTATCTAAACAGCCCCTAGTTTTTATTTATGTGACCTTCATTATCTTGCAAACCTATCCTACAACACCTTCAAAGTACTTCTAGTTTCATACTTGTTCTAGGTAAAGCGAACGTAAAGCGTGCGTAGAGTTGTATCGGTGGTCGATAGAACTTGAGGGAATATTTGTTCTACCTTTAGCTCCTCGTTGGGTTCATCACTCTTACTTATCGAAAGAGGCTACAACTTATCCCCTATACTTGTGGGTTATTAAGACCTTTTTTTGGCGCCGTTACAGGGGAGCAATAGCGTGGGGTTAATATTCTCGTGTGTGCTTGTTTGCTTTATCACTAAGTAGATTTTATTTGCTATTCTAAGTTGTTCTCTATCTTTAGTTATGGATATGGAACATGAAATACCAAAAAATTTAGGTTTACTTGCTACTCATGGAGACGGGGAACCTCCTAAAACCCTTGATGCTCATTATGTGAAAGATATTTTGCACTACTTTAATAATCCTGAGAAAAATACATTCAATTATATAATGGGAGACACTTTGGATCAATGTGAATACTTTAGGGATTATCGCTTGACTCAAAAAGGGAAATTCTTATGGGATCAAATTCATATGTTGCATTGGTATGCTCGGACTTTATGCTTGAGATATGATTATAGTTGTTGCTCTAGGGTGACGGCTCCACACCTTCCCTTTTCATGTAAATTTAATGATAATAAAACCTTGGCTTCTTATTCTAATGGTATATATGATTACTATGATGTGGAACAAATAGAAGAATTTGTTGCTTTTAGGGGTGCTTATGAAATTGAATCTTCGTTTGAAAAGTGTGAAAATCTTGATGGTGCTGTTTACAGACCTAGAAATTTTGCTATATTGAAATATTGCTTTGGGAATTATGAATATAAATCCAATATTTATGCATTTATTGAGAAAGTCTCCGCTGTCCAAGAAGAGACTAATATTTTGCAGGAAACTTTGGAAGAAGAAATTGATGACACTGTGAGCTCATTAGATGAAAAAGATGATGAGGAGAGCGAAGAACAAAAGGAGGAAGAGCGGATTAGCTACTCGTGCCCACCTTCTAATGAGAGTAACTCTTCAACTCATACATTGTTTAATTTCCCTTCGTGCTTACCTAATGATGATTGCTATGATAATCTCTATGATCCCTTTGATTCGTGTGAAATATCCCTTTTTGATGAAATTGATGCTGGCTATGCTTGTGGCCATGATGCCAATACGAGTGATGCTTATGGAGATGAACTTGCTATAGTTAATTATGTTATGAAAGAAATTGTTGCTATTGCACCCACGCATGATAGTCCTATTATCCTTTTGAATCTCCCTACTACACTATATCGGAGAAGTTTGCGCTTATTAAGGATTATATTGATGGGTTGCATTTTACTACTACACATGATGATTTTGATATATATAATATGCATGTGCTTGCTGATCCTACTTGAAATTATTATGAGAGAGGAACTACATCTCTGCCTCTCTATGTTTCCAATACGATAAAATTGCAAGAAACTGCTTATGCTATGTATTGGCCTTTACTTTGTGTGCATGAATTATTCTTTTATGACATGCCGATGCATAGGAAGAGAGTTAGACTTCGTTGTTGCATGATATATATTACTTTGTGCTCAATACTAAATTACAAATCATTTTAATTAAAATTGGCTTTGATATACCTTGGGATCCGGGTGGATCCATTACTTGAGCACTATATGCCTAGCTTAATGGATTTAAAGAAAGCGCTGCCAGGGAGACAGCCCAGAAATTTTAGAGAGTCATTTATTTCTGTTGAATTCTTTTAAAAAGTATAAAAACAAAAAAATAAACTGGGGAACCTAAAACTTTTCAAAAAGAAAGGTGAAAGTAAGAAAGATGACCACCGTTGAAGTGGGGGAGTTCCTTGAACTTTGCAAACCTTGATTACAAAAACTTCTCAACAAAAATAATTATCCCCTTGTACAAAGCCATTGTATTATAAAAATAATGTGCCAAGATTTTCCTTTAGGATGATTAGATTGCTTGTTTGGTTTGTGCAGTGCAAAAACAAAAACTTTGGCTGTAGTGCATGATTTTTCATTTTTTTACTGGAACGTCGAATGTTTCTGAAACTTTTTGCATAGTACTTCTATACATTTTTTATTTTTTCCTAATTTTTCAGAATTTGTGGAGTTACGGAAGTATGGTAGATGTTCAGATTGCTACAGACTGTCCTGTTTAAGATAGATTCTGTTTTTGATGCATTGTTTTGCTAGTTTTGATGACACTATCGATTTTATAATGCAGTAGCTACAGTGCAAAAACAAAATATGAATGGGTCTACAACAGTACTTGAAGTGGTTATTTGCTTTATTATACTAACGGATCTCATTAGGGTTTTGTTAAGTTTTGTGTGATTGAAGTTTTGAAGTTTTGGGTGGGATCACGATGGATGAAGGAATAAGGAGTGGCAAGAGCCTAAGTTTGGGATGCCCGAGGCACCCCAAGGTAATGTTCAAGGACTCCCAAGCAACTAAGCTTGGGGATGCCCCGGAAGGCATCTCCTCTTTTTTCTAACGACCATCGATAATTTTACTTGGAGCTATATTTGTATTCATCACATGATATGCGTAAATCCTAGAGCTTCATGTACTTTTTATTTTTCTTTTAATAATGCACCATGCTAGTATGAGATAGTCCTTGGTTGATTTATAGAATGCTTCATGGACTTCACCTATATCTTTTGAGTATGGCTTTATAGAATGCTTCATGTGCTTCGCTTATATCATTTGAAGTTTGGATTGCCTGTTTCTCTATGCATAGAAAACCACCATTTTTAGAATGCTCTTTTGCTTCACTTATATTTGTTAGAGCGTGGGCATATCTTTTGTAGAAAGAATTAAACTCTCTTGCTTCACTTATATATATTTCGAGAGTCAACAGGAATTGGTCGTTCACATGGTTAGTCATAAAATCATACATAAAACTTGTAGATCACTGAATATGATATGTTTGATTCCTTGCAATAGTTTTGCAATATAAATATGGTGATTGCTAACTCTTGAGCATGCGTTGGTTTTCCCTTGAAGAGGAAAGGGTGATGCAGCAAAGTAGAGTAAGTATTTCCCTCGGTTTTTGAGAACCAAGGTATCAATCCAGTAGGAGACTACACACAAATCGCCTAGTACCTGCACAAACAATCAATAACCTTGCAACCAACGCGATAAAGGGGTTGTCAATCCCTTCACGGCCACTTGCAAAAGTGAGATCTGATAAAGATAATAAGATAAATATTTTTGGTATTTTTGTTGTATAGATTGGAAAATAAAGATTGCAAAATAAAAAGTAAACTAGAAATGTAGATCGGAAACTTATATGATATGAAGTAGACTCAGGGGCCATAGGTTTCACTAGTGGCTTCTCTCAAGATAGCATATATTACGGTGGTGAACAAATTACTGCCGAGCAATTGATAGAAAAGCGCATAGTTATGATGATATTTAGGCATGATCATGAATATAGGCATCACATCCGTGTCAAGTAGACCGAAATGATTCTGCATCTACTACTATTACTCCACACATCGACCGCTATCCAGCATGCATCTAGAGTATTAAGTTCATAAGAACAGAGTAACGCATTAGGCAAGATGACATGATGTAGAGGGATAAACTCAAGCAATATGATATAAAACCCACCTTTTTATCCTCGATGGCAACAATACAATACATGCCTTGCTGCCCCTACTGTCACTGGGAAAGGACACCGCAAGATTGAACCCAAAGCTAAGAACTTCTCCCATTACAAGAAAGATCAATCTAGTAGGCCAAACTAAACCGATAACTCGAAGAGACTTGCAAATATATCAAATCATGCATATAAGAATTCAGAGAAGAATAAAATATTGTTCATAGATAATCCTGATCATAAACCCACAATTCATCGGATCTCGGCAAACACACCGCAAAAATAATTACATCGAATAGATCTCCAAGAACATCGAGGAGAACTTTGTATTGAGAACCAAAGAGAGAGAGAGAGAAGAAGCCATCTAGCTAATAACTATGGACCCGAAGGTTTGTGGTAAACTACTCACACATCATCGGAGAGGCTATGGTGTTGATATAGAAGCCCTCCGTGATCGAATCCCCCTCCGGCGGATCACCGAAAAAGGTCCCCAAATGGGATCTCTGGGGTACAGAAGGTTGCGGTAGTGGAAAAGTGGTTTCGTGGCTCCCTTGGATGTTTTCAGAGTATAAGAGTATATATAGGCGAAGGCAGTAGGCCGGTGGAGCTACGAGGGGCCCATGAGGGTGGGGGGCGCGCCGCCCTACCTCGTGACCGCCTCGTTGCTTCCTTGACCTCCACTCCAAGTCTCCTGGATTGCGTTTATTCCAAAAAAGATCCTCGCGAAGGTTTCATTCCGTTTGATATTCCTTTTCTACGAAACACTGAAATATGCAACAAAACAGCAACTGGCACTGGGCCTCCGGTTAATAGGTTAGTCCCGAAAATAATATAAAAGTGCATATCAAATCCCATTAAACATCCAACATAGATAATATAATAGCACGGAAGAATAAAAAATTATAGATTCGTTGGAGACGTATCAACATCCCCAAGCTTAATTCCTGCTCGTCCTCGAGTAGGTAAATGATAAAAACAGAAATTTTTGATGTGGAATGCTACCTAGCATAATTTTCAATGTAATCTTATTTATTGTGGCATGAATATTCATATCTGAAAGATTCAAGACAAAAGTTTAATATTGACATAAAAATAATAATACTTCAAGCATACTAATAAAGCAATCATGTCTTCTCAAAATAACATGGCCAAAGAAAGTTATCCCTACAAAATCATATAGTCTGGCTATGCTCTTTCTTCATCACACAAAATATTTAAATCATGCACAACCCCGATGACAAGACAAGCAATTGTTTCATACTTTTGATGTTCTCAAACTTTTTCAACTTTCACGCAATACATGAGCGTGAGCCATGGATATAGCACTATAGGTGGAATAAAATGGTGGTTGTGGAGAAGACAAAAAGGAGAAGATAGTCTCACATCAATTAGGCATATCAACGGGCTATGGAGATGCCCATCAATAGATATCAATGTGAGTGAGTAGGGATTGCCATGCAACAGATGCACTAGAGCTATAAGTGTATGAAAGCTCAACAAAAGAAACTAAGTGGGTGTGCATCCAACTCCCTTGCTCATGAAGACCTAGGGCATTTTGAGGAAGCCCATCATTGGAATACACAAGCCAAGTTCTATAATGAAAAATTCCCACCAGTATATGAAAGTGACAAAATAGGAGACTCTCTATCATGAAGATCATGGTGATACTTTGAAGCACAAGTGTGGAAAAAGGATAGTAACATTGCCCCTTGTCACATTTTTTTATCTGGGCCTTTTTTCTATTTTTTATGGCCTCTTTTTTATCTTTTTATTTTGCGTCCGGAGTCTCATCCCGAATTGTGGGGGAATCATAGACTCCATCATCCTTTCCTCACATGGGACAATGCTCTAATAATGAAAATCATCGCACTTTTATTTACTTACAACTCAAGAATTACAACTCGATACTTAGAACAAATATGACTCTATGTGAATGCCTCCGGCAGTGTACCGGGATGTGCAATGAATCAAGAGTGACATGTATGAAATTATGAACGGTGGCTTTGCCACAAATACGATGTCAACTACATGATGATGCAAAGCAATATGACAATGATGAAGTGTGTCATAATAAACGGAACGGTGGAAAGTTGCATGGCAATATATCTCGGAATGTCTATGGAAATGCCATAATAGGTAGGTATGGTGGCTGTTTTGAGGAAGGTATATGGTGGGTTTATGGTACCAGCGAAAGTTGCGCGGTACTAGAGAGGCTAGCAATGGTGGAAGGGTGAGAGTGTGTATAATCCATGGACTCAACATTAGTCATAAAGAACTCACATACTTATTGCAAAAATCTATTAGGTATCGAAACAAAGTACTACGTGCATGCTCCTAGGGGGTAGATTGGTAGGAAAAGACCATCGCTCGTCCCCGACCGCCACTCATAAGGAAGACAATCAATAAATAAATCATGCTCCGACTTCATCACATAACGGTTCACCATACATGCATACTACGGGAATAACAAACTTTAACACAAGTATCTCTCAAATTCACAACTACTCAACTAGCATGACTCTAATATTACCATCTTCATATCTCAAAACAATCATCAAGTATCAAACTTCTCATAGTATTAAATGCACTTTATATGAAAGTTTTTATTATACCCATCTTGGATGCCTATCATATTAGGACTAATTTCATAACCAACGCAAATTACCAGGCTGTTCTAAAATACTCTCAAAATAATATAAGTTAAGCATGAGAGATCAATAATTTCTATAAAATAAAACCACCACCATGCTCTAAAAAGATATAGGTGAAGCACTAGAGCAAAATTATCTAGCTCAAAAGATATAAGTGAAGCACATAGAGTATTCTAATAAATTCTGATTCATGTCTGTCTCTCCAAAAGGTGTGTACAATAAGGATGATTGTGGTAAACTAAAAATCAAACACTCAAATCATACAAGACGCTCCAAGCAAAACACATATCATGTGGTGAATAAAAATATAGCCTCAAGTAAAGTTACCGATAGACGAAGACAAAGGAGGGGATGCCTTCCGGGGCATCCCAGAGCTTGGGCTTTTGATTCTCCTTGAATTTTACCTTGGGGTGCCTTGGGCATCCCCAAACTTAGGCTCTTGCCACTCCTTATTCCAAAATCCATCAAATCTATACCCCAAAACTTGAAAACTTCACAACACAAAACTCAACAGAAAATCTCATGAGCCCCATTAGTATAAGAAAACAAACCACCACTTTAAGGTACTGTAATGAACTCATTCTTTATTGATATTGGTGATAAACCTACTGTATTCCAACTTCTCTATGGTTCATACCCCCCGATACTAGCCATAGATTCATCAAAATAAGCAAACAACACACGAAAAATAGAATTTGTCAAAAACAGAACAGTCTGTAGCAATCTGTAGGTTTCGAATACTTCTGTAACTCCAAAAATCCTGAGAAATTAGGATGTCCTAAATAATTTTTATATTGATCTACTTCAGTTGGAATTGGTATTTTATCGCTCTCTGGTAAAAAACGAAAATTATTCTCGTGAGCTCATACTTTCTGTTTTTTTCCAGCAAGACCAAATAACAATCATCCAAGAAGATCCTAAAGGCTTTACTTGGCACAAACACTAATTAAAACATAAAAAACACAATCATAACAGAGTATAGATGATTTATTTATTTCTAAACAGGAACAAAAAGCAAGGAACAAAAACAAAATTGGGTTGCCTCCCAACAAGCGCTGTCGTTTAACGCCCCTAGCTAGGTATAATTTTTATTGATGCTCACAAGAATGATAATAATTGAAACACAAAGAGAGCATTATAAAACATGTGAAAACACATTTAAGTCTAACATACTTCCTATGCATAGGGATTTTATAGGAAAAGAAATTATCAAGACAAGCAATATCTAGCATATGCATGGAAGAAAACAATAGCAATCTCAACATGAACAGAGGTAATTTAGTAACATGAAACTTTCTACAACCATATTTCCCTCTCTCATAATAATTACATGTTGGATAATATTCAAACTCAACAATATAACTATCTTCATGATCCACATGCATGCAAAGTTGACACTCTTCCAAAATAGTGGGATTAACATTAACTAAAGTCATGACCTCTCCAAACCCACTTTTCTCACAAAATTCATAAGATTGAACATTCTCCAAATATGTGGGATCTAAAGTTGACACTCTACCAAACCCACTTTCAATAATATCGCAAACACTATTATCAATCTCACATTCATCATGGGGCTTAAATAATTTTTCAAGAACATAAGAAGAATCACCCCAATCATGATCATTGCAACAAGTAAATGACATAGCAAAACTAGCATCCCCAAGCTTAGGGTTTTGCATATTATTAGCACAATTTGCATCAATAGAATTTATAATAAAATCATTGCAATCATTCTTTTTATTCAAAGATCTATCGTGAATCGCTTCATATAGTAATTCATCAAACTTTTCAGATTCACGAATTTCAAGCAAAACCTCATAAAGATAATCTAGTGCACTCAACTCACTAGCAATAGGTTCATCATATTTGGATCTCTTAAAGAGATTAGCAAGTGGATGAGGATCCATAAACTTTTAGCAAGTGAAGATGCAAGAAAAAAGAAGGTACATGGTAACACAAGATCGAACGGAAGAAGGGCGAATAAAACGGCAAAGGTGAAGTGGGGAGAGGAAAACGTGAAGCGAATGACAAATAATGTAATGCGGGGAATAAGAGTTTGTGATGGGTACTTGGTATGTCTTGACTTGAGTGTAGATCTCCCCGGCAACGGCGCCAGAAATCATTCTTGCTACCTCTTCAACATGCGTTGGTTTTCCCTTGAAGAGGAAAGGGTGATGCAGCAAAGTAGCATAAGTATTTCCCTCAGTTTTTGAGAACCAAGGTATCAATCCAGTAGGAGACTACACGCAAATCGCCTAGTACCTACACAAACAATCAAGAACCTTGCAACCAACGTGATAAAGGGGTTGTCAAACCCTTCACGGCCACTTGCAGAAGTGAGATCTGATAAAGATAATAAGATACATATTTTTGGTATTTTTGTTGTATAGATTGCAAAATAAAGATTGGAAAATAAATAGTAAACTAGAATTGTAGATCTGAAACTTATATGATATGAAGTAGACCTGGGGGCCATAGGTTTCACTAGTGGCTTCTCTCAAGATAGCATATATTACGGTGGGTGAATAAATTACTGCCGAGCAATTGGTAGAAAAGTGCATAGTTATGATGATATCTAGGCATGATCATGAATATAGGCATCACGTCCGTGTCAAGTAGACCGAAACGATTCTGCATCCACTACTATTACTCCACACATCGACCGCTATCCAGCATGCATCTAGAGTATTATGTTCATAAGAACAGTGTAACGCATTAGGCAAGATGACATGCTGCAGAGGGATAAACTCAAGCAATATGATATAAACCCCATATTTTTATCCTCGATGGCAACAATACAATACGTGCCTTGCCGCCCCTACTGTCACTAGGAAAGGACGCCGCAAGTTTGAACCCAAAGCTAAGCACTTCTCCAATTGCAAGAAAGATCAATCTAATAGGCCGAACTAAACCGATAATTCGAAGAGACTTGCAAAGATATCAAATCATGCATATAACAATTCAGAGAAGACTCAAATATTGTTCATAGATAATCTTGATCATAAACCCACAATTCATCGGATCTCGGCAAACACATCGCAAAAAGAGTTACATCGAATAGATCTCCAAGAACATCCAGGAGAACTTTGCATTGAGAACCAAAGATAGAGAAGAAGCCATCTAGCTAATAACTATGGACCCGAAGGTCTGTGGTAAACTACTCACACATCATCGGAGAGGCTATGGTGTTGATGTAGAAGCCCTCAGTGATCGAATCCCCCTCCGGTAGATCACCGGAAAAGGTCCCCAGATGGGATCTCACGGGTACAGAAGGTTGCGGCGGTGGAAAAGTTGTTGCGTGGCTCCCCTGGATGTTTTCAGGGTATAAGAGTATATATAGGCGAAGGAAGTAGGTCGGTGGAGCTACGAGGGGCCCACGAGGGTGGGCGACGTGCCTGCCCGCCCTAGGCACGCCGCCCTACCTCGTGGCCACCTCGTTGCTTCCTTAACCTCCACTCCAAGTCTCTTGGATTGTGTTTATTCCAAAAAAGATCCTCGCGAAGTTTTCATTTCGTTTGATATCCCTTTTCTGCGAAACACTGAAATAGGCAAAAAACAGCAACTAGCACTTAGCCTCCGGTTAATAGGTAAGTCCCAAAAATAATATAAAAGTGCATATTAAAGCCCATTAAACATCCAAAACAAACAATATGATAGCATGGAACAATCAAAAATTATAGATACGTTGGAGATGTATCAGTGATATTAGAGTCATGCTAGTGAGTAATTATGGAACTGATTCCTCGGTACTCCGCGCCCGCGCTTGCCTCCTTAGCACCAAAGAGGAAACCTGCTTTGTTGCACCCATTGGCGCCCGCTTGGCCTTGGTTGTCATGGCTTACGTCATCTGGACCTCACGAGGTGGGCGCTTGCATAGGAATCTCCGCTCCTCGGGAGCCAGCCTAGGGAGGCCGCTCCCTCTGGAGGTCTTGGCGTCGTCCGCCTCGCGAGGCTTGGCCCCTAGTGAGGGTCTTATGTTGTCGATGCCGAAGATGGACCGTACCAGGGCATTGACAGTGTGACAACATGGGACGCAGGGAGGCAAGTCTAGGTACCCTGGTTCCCAGAATGCCGATAGTAGCCCCTAGGCCCAAGGCGTGCTCAGGCTTGGCTTCGAGGCGAAGCGCCAAGGGCCCCAACCGCCTGCGGACCCGGTCGACGCGTGGCGCTTGATGGGATGTGGGCGTCTCTGCTTCCCCTTGGTGCCTTGGCAACCGTCCTGGGATGACAAAAAGGCTGGCACTTGCCGCCGAGCCTTCATTGCCTTCCCTTCGTCTTACTCCAGATCCCCTTTCCTCCTTGCTCAGAGCACTTCTAGATCTGTTGAACCTTCCCCGAGCTCGCCACCGATGGCAACCGAGAAGGCAAAGTCCGCTGCTCCTTCCGCGCGTCTAGCCTCCTCGTCCAGGCCGGCCCTCAGTGTGTCCACCATCACTGAGGAGAAGCACATTGCTGTCGTGCTCCCGCTGATGGCGAGTAACGACAATGAGGGGAGGGAGCTAGCGCTCCGGGTCCGCACCACTAGGCAAGACACCTTGGCGAGGACCTTCTGCCCCTTCTTCCTGCATAGCATCTTCGCAGGGCTTGTGCCTCCTTTCTCAAATTCCTTCTTCGCCGTCCTTGACCATTATCAGATCCATGCCCTTCATCTCCACCCCAACTCCATCCTCCTCCTGTCAATCTTCGCCTTTTACTACGAGGCATTCGTGGGGGTGACACCCTTTGTTGCGCTGCTCCACCACTTCTTCTACCTATGGATGCATAGCACAACCCAGTGCTCCGGGTGCGTCTTCTTTGTCGCGTCCCGCAGCAGCAATGCTCTCTCGAGGGCCGGGAAGAAGGTGGACGACTTCCAGCGCAAGTGGATCTTCATGGATGCTAAGCGCCTCCACGCTCAGCTGGAGGTGCCGGCCGTGATGCCAGCGAAGCTGGACCGGTGGGCTCACAAGAAGCTCACCGACCCCTGGGCGGCGCCGGTCCCGGAGAAGATGACAGTGGATTTGGAGGCGGAGAAGCTGATGGGGCCATGCTCGTCAGGGAGTTCCTAACGCAGTGCCTGGCTCCGCTCCAAGCGCGCTCGCGCCCCTTGTGCGATCTCAAGGGCACGGAAGACGACCTCCGGCTGCGCCCGGAAGGCTTGACAGACGATGAGCTGAGCAAGGCCTTACGCACCTTGCTTGAGAAGGACCCGGGCGGCCTACCGGAGGCCTACCTCCCACTGTACCACTGCGACGACGGGGCGGAGGTGGCCGCCGCCATGCCTATCTTCAACGAGCGGGGGCTTGTGCCACCCAAGCTCCCCAACTCCCCGGTGCCAATGTCCTCCGGTGAGAGCTCCAGGGAGCAAGGAGAGGACGACTCAGAGGCGAACATGGGGGAGGTAGGGGAGACCCCTCCTCCGCTGCAGAGAGAGCTCCTCCGTTGTCTCTCTGATGATGATGACGCTGGTGAATATCTGGCCGAGGGTTCCCCGCGCTCCACCAGGGTGGTCACGAGGTCTGGGGGAACCCTTCTATGGAGGCTGAGGCGAGGGTCCCCAAAGAAGGGCGAGGCGGTGTCGCTTCCCCAAGGCGACGCCCCCACCTTGTCGCCCATCACCGCCATTCTAGAGATAGCCATCATGTGTCCGACCGATCCTGAGGGCGTGGTGAGGCCCGTGCTCAAAAAGCCCCGGGGTGTCGCGCTCCTGGCCAAGAATAGGGCGTACATTGCTGATGATGAGTCAGTACTTTACCTTGTTTTTGCTTTCCATTCTTGATGCCGTGCTCATGATGTTCTCATCCTGGTGGCAAGGCTGAAGCCAATGGTGAAGAGGAAGAATGAGGAGGCCAGGGCTCCCGAGGCCACGCGACCTGCCGTTGCCATGGCGACCTCGGCACGGGCGGAAGAGGCCGCCTCACGCTCCTCTATGGATGAACGGGCCCTCGAAGCTTGGGATCGAGGCCTCGAGAGGAGGCCCCTTCCGAGGCTCAACAGACCCCGGGGGCGCCGGTCCCTGACACTCCCGCGGGGGGGAGGGGGTTCGAGGGCTCCGGAGCCCCCTACCGCCCTTGCTGCTGTAGCGACGCCAGTCCAGGCGCCGGTGCCACCTTCTCCCCAAGCTGTCACGCTGGCGGATCATGGCTCCTCTGCCATGCCCAGTGCTTTGGAGGAGGCCTTCGCCGCACTGGACCGGCTCTGGTATGATCTTCAGGGTGCCAACTGACGCGTCGTGAGGGGGCGTCTGGGGCTGATCTCGGGGTGGCTCCAGGCCGAATCGTCTGTCATGGCGGCCTGGGCCCTAGCCGAGGTTGCCGCTGCGGAGGGCGCGAAGGAGGCCGACAAGGCCACATCAGCTCGTGACGTAGCGCTGACCGGCGCAACATCTGCCAAGGAGCGCTGCTGCATGATGGAGGCCGAGCTAAAGGCCCTCCGCATTGAGCAGGATGCCCACACCCGTCGGCTTGAGGAGCAGGAGGAGGATCTCAAGGCTCGGGAGACTGCACTCGCCGACTGCGACGCTTAGCTAGGGCAGGCAGCCCAAGAATAGGCCGCGGAGCAAAGCCGCCTGGGGAAGTTGAAGGAGGAGATGGAGGCAGCCGAGGCATCCCACGCCAAGCTTGTTGATACGTCTCCAATGTATGTATAATTTTTTATTATTCCATGCTGTTATATTATCATTCTTGGATGTTTTACAATCATTTTATAGTCATTTATATCTTTTTTTGGTACTAACCTATTGACATAGTGCCAAGTGCTAGTTGTTGTTTTTTGTATGTTTTTTACATCGTAGGAAATCAATACCAAACGGAGTCCAAACGCAGTGAAACTTTTTGTGGATTTTTTTGGACCAGAAGAGATCCAGTGGGCCGAAGAAGCACTTGGGGGTGCTTCGAGGGGAGCACAACCCACCAGGGCACGCCTGGAGGCCCAGGCAACCCCTATGCGCCTGTGGAAGAGCAGGAGGCTCATTCCACGGGATCCCCTAAAAGCACAAAAGAAAATGATGGGGCGAACGAGGCAGGCACGTCTTCTTTGAGGAAGCATAAAAGGTGGGATGATGATTCGAGGTCTGAAGATGATGAGCGCCCTAGTGGGTTGTGCCCACCTCGGTTGCCTCCCAAACTGCCTCTTTACTCTATAAATACCCCAATATTCCATAAACCCTAGGGGAGTCGACAAAAATCAATTCCAACCACCGCAAATTCTAGAAACCACCAGATCCAATCTAGACACCATCACGGAGGGGTCCATCATGTCCATTGGTGCCTCTCCAATGATGTGTGAGTAGTTCTTTGTAGACCTTTGGGTCCGTAGTTAGTAGCTAGATGGCTTCCTCTCTCTCGTTTTATTCTCAATACAATGGTCTCTTGGAGATCCATATGATGTAATTCTTTTTGCAGTGTGTTTGTTGGGATCTGACGAACTTTGAGTTTATGATCAGATCTATATTTTTATCCATGAAAGTTATTTGAGTCTTCTTTGATCTCTTATATGCATGATTGATTATAGCCTCCTATTTCTTCTCCGATATTTGGGTTTTGTTTGGTCAACTTGATCTATTTATCTTGCAATGGGAAGAGGTGCTTTGTGATGGGTTTGATCTTACAGTGCTTGATCCTAGTGACAGAAGGGAAACCGACACGTATGTATTGTTTCCATTAAGGATAACAAGATGGGGTCTATTTCTACATAAATAGATCTTGTATACATCATGTCATCGTTCTTATTGCATTACTCCGTTTCTCCATGAACTTACTACTCTAGATGCATGCTGGATAGCGGTCGATGTGTGGAGTAATAGTAGTAGATGCAGGTAGGACTCAGTCTACTAATCTTGGACGTCATGCCTATATAATGATCATTGCCTGGATATCATCATGATTATTTGAAGTTCTATCAATTGCCCAACAGTAATTTGTTCACCCACCGTTTGCTATTTTTCTCGAGAGAAGCCCGAGTGAAACATATGGCCCCCGGGTCTCTTATTTATTATATTTGCCTTTGCGATCTATTTTCCTTTGCTTTTGTTTTGGGATCTATTAAAAAAACAATAAAAAATACCCTGTTGCACTTTATTTTATTTGGCGTTCGATGTATCAACTTATTACAACTTTCTCGGGACCGTTTGCTAATTTTTGGCGCCGTTACCCGAAAGGGATTGACAACCCCTTTAACACATCGGGTTGCGAGTATTTGTTATTTGTGTGCAGGTGTTGTTTACGTAGTCTTGCTTGGTTCTCCTACTGGTTTGATAACCTTGGTCTCATCATTGAGGGAAATACCTACCATCGATGTGTTGCATCATCCATTCCTCTTTGGGGAAATACCGACGTAGTTCTAGCAGCCATCACTTGTCTCCGAGGAGAAGGCCCGGCTGGAGGCCAGGGAAAAATCCCTCGCCGCGGCTGAGAAGGCGGCCGCTGCGGGGCGTGACACCTTCATATCCCTCGAACAGAGGTCCCACACAACGCTGCAGACCCTTTATGGCGAAGGGTACGAGGAACCGCTGGCTAGCCCGAAGAAGGGCCTCGCCGGGCTACTGCCAAGCTTGCCACGTCGCTGGAGGGTATCGTCGTCGGCGTGGGCGCCATGGTGGAGGGGGAGAGCCGTGCACTTTTCACCTCAGCCACGACGCACGTCTTCAGCCACCTCCACCTTCGGGACCTGAGCTTCGATCTTGGCGCGCTGCTTGAACCTGTGGCTCCTGAGCTCCGTGATGCTGCCACCAAGGCCACGGAGAAGCAGGTGGAGGCCCTGCTACAGAAGTTCCTCTACATCGACCCCACGACCGGGGCCAGTGGCGAGGATGGCAGTGACGTTGTCAACGACGGGCCCCCCTAGGCGAGCGGTGGCGGCGTCCAAGGCTGAAGAAGAGGTTCAAAGGCGGTGCTTCCTCCCGTCCTAACCCTGCAACATTTACCGTGCCTCGTGGAGCATGAGCACTTCTGCTTTGAATTTAAGAGACAACATGTTTTGTAATAATTTGCTAGTATTTCGCGATTTCCTTTCCATTTGCTTTAGTGTTCTGCGTCAGCAGGGCCCGGCCCCACGCATACCTCAGCCGCCGTTGGGGCGTCCGGATCACCAAGACGAGACCAAGGGGTCAGGGGCTACATGACCAGTGAGGCCTCTGGGTTGCGATGCTCAGGGGTCCCCCTTGACGTATGAACAACCCTCAGGAAGGAAACGCAAGCGTCATTTTTTAGCGTTCTACCTCGGCAGGGCCCGGCCCCACGCATACCTCAGGCAACATTGGGGCGTCTAGATCACCAGGACGAGACCAAGGGGTGAGGGGCTAGTGACCAGTGAGGCCCCTGAGTCGTGATGCTCAGGGGTCCCCCTTGACGTACAAACAACTCTCCATACCTTTCCTTACCGGACTTTCGCTCGGGAAGGACACGCGAAGACCATGTCCGAGTGACCTGGTGAGGTGGCGTACGCCAGGCATGGCCTGAGTGTAGCCCCCGTACCCAGCCCCTCGCGCAATCCTCCTGAAGGGAATGTGGTGCGGTGTGGCTGAGCAGCGAGCCTGGTGGCTCTCCTGAGGTTACTATAGCCGCTAGGGTGCCCTCAGTTGTTTACTCACCAGCGTGGAGCATGGTGCTTCTGCTCTTCCACGGGCATAGCCGCTCCTCGACCGTGTCGTCCGACAGCGCGAAGGATGGGGCTTTCACTGGTTCGTGGGTGGGAGCTCCCTCTGAGAGGAGACTTCAGGGCGTGTACATCCCCGTCCTGGCACGTCGCTTGCACGACGTGACTGGAGGAGGTGTGTATGGGCACTCGTGAGCCAGTGCGGGACTCACGAGGCCCTACCTCAAGGCAGGTTTGATGACCCACAAGTATAGGGGATCAATTGTAGCTCTTTTCAATAAGTAAGAGTGTCGAACCCAATGAGGAGCAGAAGGAAATGACAAGTGGTTTTCAGCAAGGTAATGTCTGCAAGTGCTGAAATTGTAAGTAGTAAAGTAGTTTGATAGCAAGATAATTTATAACGAGCAAGTAACGATAATAGTAGCAAAAGTGCAGCAAGGTAGCCTAATCCTTTTGAGGCAAAGGATAGGCCAAAATGGTCTCTAATGATAAGAAAAGCGTTCTTGAGGGTACACGGGATTTTCATCTAGTCACTTTCACCATGTTGGTTTGATTTGTGTTCGGTACTTTGATAATTTGATATGTGGGTGGACCAGTTGGTATTGTTCTTACTTGAACAAACCTCCTACTTATGATTAAGCCTCCCGCAAGCATCCGCAACTACGAGAAAAGTATTAAGAATAAATTCTAACCATAGCATTAAACTTTTGGATCCAATCGGTCCCTTACGAAATAGCGCATAAACTGGGGTTTAAGCTCTGTCACTCTCGCAACCCATCATCTAATTGCTACTCCACAATGCATTCCCTTAGGCCCAAATATGGTGAAGTGTCATGTAGTCGACGTTCACATGACACCACTAAGGGAATCACAACATACATACTATCAAAATATCGTACACATATCAAATTCACATGATTACTTGCAACATGATTTCTCCCGTGACCTCAAGAACAAAAGTAACTACTCACAAATGATAATCATGCTCAAGATCAGAGGGGTATTAAATAGCACATTGGATCTGAACATATAATCTTCCACCAAATAAACCATATAGTAATCAACTACAAGATGTAATCAACACTACTAGTCACCCACAAGCACCAATCTATAGTTTTGGTAACAAGATTGAACACAAGAGATGAACTAGAGTTTGACATGAGATGGTGCTATTGAAGTTGTTGATAGAGGTTGCCCTACCCAAGATGGGAGAGTTGGTGGTGATGATGAGGATGATGATTTCCCCCTCCGGGAGGGAAGTTTCCTTGGCAGAATCGCTCTGCCGGAGGGAAAAAGTGCTCCTGCCCAAGTTCTGCCTCGAGACGGCGGCGCTCCGTCCCAAAAGTCCTATCCTTATTTTTTTAGGTCAAAATGACTTATATACCAGAAGATGGGCACCAGAGGTGGGCCTGGGTGAGCACAACCCACCAGGGCGCTTGGGCTCCCTGGCACACCCAGGTGGGTTGTGCCCACCTCGTGGGGCCCCTCTGGTACTTATTTGCTCCAATATTATTCATATATTCCATAAAAATTCTCCATGAAGTTTCAGCTTGTTTGGAGTTGTGCAGAATAGGTAGCTTGACGTAACTTTTCCAGGTCCAGATTTCCAGCTGCCGGAATTCTCCCTCTGTGTGTATACCTTGCATATTATGAGAGAAAAGGCATTAGAATTACTCCAAAAAGCATTATTATGGATTAAAACATCATAAATAATAGTAGGAAAACATGATGCAAAATGGACATATCAACTCCCCCAAGCTTAGACCTCGCTTGTCCTTAAGCAAAAACTGAAATCGAAAAACATGTCCACATGCTTAGAGAGAGATAGAGGTGTCGATAAAAACAAAATACGGACATAGAAGCATCATGTACATTATTATAACAACAACAAACTTAAACATAAGGCTCTTATCATAGAACTTTTATCATAGACTTCTCATGAATAAGTGACCATTCATCACACTATTGAGGTATAAAGCAAAATCTCTATTAGACACCAACAAACTATGTTCTCAGTCAACTTTGCAACTACAATTCATCATCTTTTTAGGAAGGGGAACATATCAGAGCCTTTAGGCAAGTCCACATACTCAACCATCATATAGTCTTCCATGATTGCTAACACTCACCACGTACACATGAGCAAAACGTTTCAACCGGACACATAGAAAGATAGGGGCTTGTAATTTCATGTCCCAATGTATTCACCTGAAGGGTGATGTCAACAATAATAACTCATGCTATCTATATTCAACTGGACATATGTGCCTAGATCTTTCCTCACCACATGATGCTTGCCAAAGGAGAAAATAAAAGGAATAGAGAAAAACTTTGACTCTTTGCATAAAAGTAAATACATAAAAGTAAAAGATAGGCCCTTCGCAGAGGGAAGCAGAGGTTTCCATGCGCTTATTTGTTTGTATGCTCAACCCCTTAGTGTAAAATAACGTCACGTTGCATTGCCCCTTGTGATAGCGACCTTTATTATGCAGTCTATCATTTTTATTCTTCACCATCACAAGTTCATGCAATGCTCATTTTTCTCTTACACTAAGTGATCTCACACTTTTAGAAGCAATTTTTATTTCCTTTTGCACCGATGACAACTTACTTGAGGGATCTTGCTCAATCCCTAGGTAGGTATGGTCGACTGTTGAAAAATAAGATTTGGGTTTAAGGGTTTTTGGATGCACAAGTAGCATCTCTACTTAGTGCGGAATTTTGGCTAGCAAAGATAGGGGGCAAGCACCACATTTAAAGTATCCATGACAATATGACTTCTGTGTGAATATAAACAAACATAAACCATTAAGTTGTCTTCCTTGTCCAACGTCAACAATTTTGGCATATAATATTTTGATGAGGGCTCACAATCACAAAAGATTTCTAGGATAGTATATTTATATGTGAATCTTCTCTTCCCTTATTAATTCTTTCATGAGTTGCACCATTGACTGATGCTATGTTTGTCAATCTCTAACAAAATTTCCTACTTACACTTTTCCTTATGTGGTGTCATCACCTACCATAAGATTAGCATATGATCCTTTTTCAGTTATTACCTTTCTTTTTACTTGCAACATGAAAATAAAGGAAGCAAAAACTCAAAGTAAACTTTATTATATATCTCACACACGATTACAAGGATAGATCACTAAGCAAACTCTTGAAAAGAAAGGATTGAACTAAACTTATATTCATCTAAAGCAAAAGATCGAACCAAAATAAGTAAAGGTAAAAGATAGTGGGGATGATACGATACCGGGGCACCTCCCCCAAGCTTGGCGGAAGCCAATGGGAGTGCCCATACCCGATACTCAATTCTCTTTTGGTGATGAAGAAGAAGGTGGTGGTGATGAAGAGATCCTATCCTTGAGAATCAAGAGATTCTCCAACTTTAAACTCATGCTTTTGAATTCTTTTATCATGCCATCTTTTAACATTTTCTTTAAACAACTTAGCATTTTCATAAGCTTGGGTTCTCCATTCATCTAAAGAGCTAATATCAAATAACCTCTTTTCACCGATAAGTTTGAAATCATAGTTGAGTTCTTTGATTGCCCAATATGGTTTATGTTCTAATTCAAGAGGCAAATGACAAGCCTTTCCATAAACCATTTTATAAGGAGACATACCCATAGGATTTTTATATGCTGTTCTATAAGCCCAAAGTGCATCATCTAATTTCTTAGACCAATTCTTTCGGGACCTATCGATAGTCTTTTGTAAGATAAATTTTATTTCTCTATTGCTAAGTTCAACTTGACCACTAGACTGAGGATGATAAGGTGATGCAATTCTATGTTTAACATCATACTTGGCAAGCATTTTACGGAAAGCAACATGAATAAAGTGTTAACCACCATTAGTCATTAAATATCTAGGGACTCCAAACCTTGGGAAAATAACTTAAGCATTTTAATAGAGGTGTTGTGAGAACTACTGGTTAAAACAGCTTCTAACCATTTAGTAACATAATCAACAGCAACCAAAATATGTTTATACCCATTAGAGGAAGGAAAAGGTCCCATGTAATCAAATCCCCAAGCATCAAATAGTTCAACGACAAGTGAATAATTCCTAGGCATTTCTTGACGCTTACCGATATTACCTATTCTTTGGCATTCATCACAAGATAAGACAAACTTACGGGCATCCTTGAAGAGAGTAGGCCAATAAAATCCAGATTGCAATACCTTGTGAGCAGTTCTATCTCCAGCATGATGCCCTCCATAAGCTTCAGAGTGACATTTTCGTAGGATTTGTCCCTTTCATGCTCAGGTACACAACATCTAATAATACCATCTACTCCTTTATAAAGATGTGGGTCATCCCAAAAGTAGTGTCTTAAATCATAGAAGAATTTTTTTCTTTTCTTGGTATGTAAAGCTAGGTGGTAAATATTTAGCAAAAATGTAATTAGCATAGCCAGCATACCAAGGGGTGTTGTGAGCAACATTTATTTCAGCTAACTGCTCATCAGGAAAACTGTCATCAATAGGTAGTGGGTCATCAAGCACATTTTCAACCCAAGACAGATTATCGGCTATGGGGTTCTGAGCTCCTTTTCTATCAGTGATACGTAAATCAAATTCCTGTAGCAAGAGAACCCATCGAATAAGTCTAGGTTTAGCATCTTTATTTTCCATAAGATATTTAATAGCAGCATGATCAGTGTGGACAGTTACTTTTGAATCAACAATATAAGATCCAAATTTATCACAAGCAAACACCACTGCTAAGAATTCTTTTTCGGTAGTAGCATAGTTTTGTTGAGCACTATCTAGATTTTTACTAGCATAATGAATAACATTTAGTTTCTTATGAACTATTTGTCCTAGAACAACACCAACAACATAATCACTAGCATCACACATAATTTCAAAAGGCAAGTTCCAACTAGGTGGTTAAACAATATGTGCAGAAATTAAGGCTTTCTTGAGTGTTTAAAGGCTTCTAAATAATCATCATCAAAAACAAAAGGGATGTCCTTTTGCAAAAGGTTCGTAAGAGCCCTAGAAATTTTACAAAAGTCTTTGATAAATCTCCTATAGAAACCAGCATGACCTAAGAAACTACGAATACCTTTGATATCTTTAGGACATGGCATTTTCTCAATTGCATCAACCTTAGCTTTGTCCACTTCAATACCTCTTTCAGAAATTTTATGACCCAAGACAATGCCTTCATTAACCATAAAGTGGCACTTCTCCCAAATCAAGACAAGATTTGTTTGTTCGCATCTCCGCAAAACTCGATCAAGATTGCTTAAACAATCATCAAAAGACTTCCCATAAACAGAGAAATCATCCATGAAAACCTCAACAATCTTTTCACAAAATTCAGAGAATATAGCAGTCATACATCTTTGAAAGGTAGCAGGTGCATTGCATAAACCAAAAGGTGCACGTCTATAAGCATAAATTCCAAAGGGACAAGTAAAAGTGGTCTTTTCTTGATCAGGTTGAAAAACAGGTATTTGCGAAAAACCGCAATATCCATCAAGGAAGCAAAAACGTGTGTGCTTAGATAATATTTCTAGAATTTGATCAATAAAAGGCAGAGGGTAATGATCTTTTCTAGTTGCTTTGTTTAATTTTCTAAAATCAATTACCATTATATAGCCTGTAACCATTCTTTGTGGAATAAGTTCATTCTTATCATTAGGAACAACAGTAATACCTCCTTTCTTAGGAACACAATGAACAGGACTTACCCATCTACTGTCAGCTATGGGATAGATTATACATGCTTCCAGAAGTTTTAAGATTTCCGTTCTTACCACTTCCTTCATTTTCAGATTTAACCGACGTTGGTGATCAACAATGGGTGTAGCATCAGGTTCCATATTAATTTGGTGTTGACATAGAGTGGGACTAATGCCCTTTAAATCATCAATAGTATATCCAATTGCAGCTTGGTGCTTCCTTACAACTTTCAACAATCTTTCTTCTTCATATTATGAAAGGTTAGGACTAATAATAATAGGATATATCTTCTTTTCATCAAGATAAGCATATTTCAAAGTGTCTGGCAATTGTTTTATTCAAACACAGGATCACCTTTAGGTGGATGAGGACCTCCTGGAGTTTCAATAGGCAAATTGTGTTTAAGCAGCGGACGTTGTTCAAACAAAATCGTATCTATTTCATTTCTTTCATGCATATGTAAATCATTTTCATGGTCTAGCAAATATTGTTCTAAAGGATCAGTAGGTGGTACAACAATAGAAGCAAGACCAGTTATTTCATCCTCACTAGGAAATTCTTTTTCATGAAGCTTTCTACTAAACTTGGAAAAATTAAACTCATGAGATTCATCACCAAAACTAACACTGACAGTTTGTTTCTCATAGTCTATCTTAGCATTAACGGTGTTCAAGAAAGGTCTACCAAAGATAATGGGACAGAAGTCATCTTGTGGGGAACCAAGAACAAGAAAATCAGTAGGGTATTTTATTTTCCCACACAAGACTTCAACATCTCTAACAATCCCAATTGGTGATATAGTGTCTCTATTACCAAGTTTAATAGTAACATATATGTCTTATATCTCTGCGGGTGCTATGTCATTCATAATTTCTTGATATAAGGAATAAGGAATAGCACTCACGCTAGCACCTATGTCACATAAACCATGATAACAATGATCTCCTATTTTAACTGAGACAATAGGCATGCCAACAACATGTCTATGTTCATCTTTTTATCAGGTTTGGCAATTCTAGCAGCTTCTTCACAGAAGTAAATCGCATGCCAATCTACATTTCCTTCCAAGAGATTCTTAACCATAGCAATACTAGGTTCTACTTTAATTTGTTCATCAGGTTTAGGTGTTCTAATATAGCTTTTGTTGACCACAGTTAAAACTTAGCATGTTCCTTTATCCTAATAGGGAAAGGTGGTTTCTCAATATAAGCAGTAGGAACAACTGGATCAACATTGTATAGTTTCTTCTTTAACTGGTACCGGTTCTTTAATTTCTTCTTTAATAGGTGGGTGATATTTAAACCACTTCTCTTTAGGGAGATCAACATGAGTAGCAAATGATTCACAAAAGGAAGATACTATCTCAGAGCCAAGTCCATATTTAGTGCTAAATTTTTGAAAAGCATCGGTATCCATAAAATATTTAACACAATCATACTTAAGTTTAATACCTGACTCTTTACCTTCGTCGAGTTCCCAATCTTCAGAGTTGCGTTTAATTCTTTCCAAAAGATCCCACTGGAATTCAATAGTCTTCATCATAAAAGAACCAACACAAGAAGTATCAAGCATGGTTTGATTATTACGAGAAAGCCGAGCATAAAAATTCTGGATAATAATTTCTCTTGAGAGCTCATGATTGGGGCATGAATATAACATTGAATTAAGCCTCCCCAAGCTAGAGCGATACTTTCTCCTTCACGAGG
>NC_041390.1:387668557-387679165 GCF_002162155.2 Triticum dicoccoides | reverse complement strand
TCACGATGATCTAGATGCATAGGATAATTTTTTTATGGAACTCCAATTTCAATCGATTCCATTTCTAAGATCCAATATCATCGCATATCCTATACCATGCCAATGATTTTCGCTTAAAAGATAAAGATAAAACCTTGTTCATAACTTCAGCTCCGGTAAACCTGCAAGCTTGAACAATCCACAAATTTTTTCTACATATATCAGGTGCATATCAGGATGTTCGGTTCCGTCTCTTGCATAAGGATTAGCTAGCAGTTGTTCTATCATACCCGAAGGAATTTCATATTGAATATTTTCAGTAGGTGCAGTAGGTTGAGGGGTAGCTAATTGTGGTTCTGGTCGAGGTGAAGATAACCCGAACAAACCCTCAAAGGATTGTTTTCCATAGTAACAAGTGACAATAAATTTCAGCACACTATATAAATATTTCCTTACCAAATTCTACTCACCAAAGGCGCTTCCCTACCCGGCAATGGCGCCAGAAAATAGCCTTGATGACCCACAAGTGTAGGGGATCAATTGTAGCTCTTTTCGATAAGTAAGAGTGTCAAACCCAACGAGGAGCAGAAGGAATTGACAAGTGGTTTTCAGCAAGGTAATGTCTGCAAGTGCTGAAATTGTAAGTCGTAAAGTAGTTTGATAGCAAGATAATTTGTAACAAGCAAGTAACGATAATAGTAGAAAAAGTGCAGCAAGGCAATCCCAATCCTTTTGAGGCAAATGACAGGCCAAAATGGTCTCTTATTATAAGCAAAGCGTTCTTGAGGGTACACAGGATTTTCATCTAGTCACTTTCACCATGTTGGTTTGATTTGTGTTCGGTACTTTGATAATTTGATATGTGGGTGGACCGGTGCTTAGGTGTTGTTATTACTTGAACAAACCTCCTACTTATGATTAACCCTCCCGCAAGCATCCGCAACTACGAGAAAAATATTAAGAATAAATTCTAACCATAGCATTAAACTTTTGGATCCAATCGGTCCCTTACGAAATAACGCATAAACTGGGGTTTAAGCTCTGTCACTCTCACAACCCATCATCTAATTGCTACTCCACAATGCATTCCCTTAGGCCCAAATATGGTGAAGTGTCATGTAGTCGACGTTCACATGACACCACTAAGGGAATCACAACATACATACTAACAAAATATCGAACACATATCAGATTCACATGATTACTTGCAACATGATTTCTCCCGTGACCTCAAGAACAAAAGTAACTACAAATAATAATCATGCTCAAGATCAAAGGGGTATTAAATAGCACATTGGATCTGAACATATAATCTTCCACCAAATAAACCATATAGTAATCAACTACAAGATGTAATCAACACTACTAGTCACCCACAAGCACCAATCTATAGTTTTGGTAACAAGATTGAACACAAGAGATGAACTAGAGTTTGACATGAGATGGTGTTGTTGAAGTTGTTGATGGAGGTTGCCCTCCCCAAGATGTGAGAGTTGGTGGTGATGATGAGGATGATGATTTCCCCCTCCGGGAGGGAAGTTTCCTTGGCAGAATCGCTCCACCGGAGGGCAAAAGTGCTCCTGCCCAAGTTCTGCCTCGAGACAGCGGTGCTCCATCCCAAAAGACCTCTCCTTCTTTTTTTAGGTCAAAATGACTTATATACCAGAAGATGGGCACCGGAGGTGGGCCTGGGTGAGCACAATCCACCAGGGCGCTTGGGCTCCCTGACGCACCCAGGTGGGTTGTGCCCACCTGGTGGGCCCCCTCTGGTACTTATTTTCTCCAATATTCTTCATATATTCCATAAAAATTCACCGTGAAGTTTCAGCTTGTTTGGAGTTGTGCAGAATAGGTAGCTTGACGTAGCTTTTCCAGGTCCAGATTTCCAGCTGCCGGAATTCTCCCTCTTTGTGTATACCTTGCTTATTATGAGAGAAAAGGCATTAGAATTACTCCAAAAAGCATTATTATGGATTAAAACATCATAAATAACAGTAGGAAAACATGATTGGAAATGGACGTATAAGGTTGCGCCTGAATTTTGTTTGGAACATTTGCAAGGGTCCTGCGAGATGGTTAGGTAGCCTACGCCAAGTGAATCTCCTGAGGATATTGCATGAGAATGCCAAACACCAACGACCCTAGGAGGTGACGTGAACGGGACCGACCTGCCAGGCAGAGCTCGGCCGTTGGGTTTGTCGATGCTGTAGGGACGGACCCGAGCACAGACGTTGTGCCCAGTCTTCTCATGCGAAGGTCCTGAAGAAAGACAACCGGCGCGTGGCTCCCACGACAGTGAGGCGCCGGGTCATGCAACCTTACTTATCCGCCCTTGATTAGCTCATGTGAGAACAAGGCACCAAGGGCCATGGGAGGTGACATGCACGGGAGAGGGCCCACAAGACATAGCTCAACCACTTGGGTTTAGCGACGCTGCAAGGACGGACCCGAGCATAAACGTCGTGCTAGTCCTTAATCATGAGGCGGTCGCGGGCGGGTTCGCAAGGGTATACGACATTCATAGCGGTGAAGGGCTGGACAGGCAGGTGATGACATAAAGCAACTCTTGAAAGGGTAATGCAAGTTCTGATATATGCGAAAAATGATACCCACCGCAAGGCCAGACCCATACGGCTCGGGGATAATGCAGCCCGTGGGGTGCCCCCAACTGAACAAACCAAAAAGTTTTACTTGGCACCGTTGCTGAAGAAGTGTTGGAGTAGCTGAAGATGCATGCCACAGAAGCCGTTCCTCACGAGTTGTTCGGCTCCTGAGCCTCGTGAGGCTCCAGAGGCCCGGGGGGCTCGCGAGGGTTCGTCACCTCCTCCGTCTGGACCACCTCGTGCCTGGCCTCGTAAGACTCCAGGACAGCCTGCATGTGGCGCTGGTGCGCAGCAGCCACGCTCGGCAGGCCGAAAGGCATGCGAACGTAGATTTGATGGGGGGGCCCTCGCACCAGCCAACACGGGACGGCCAGAGGAGCTCCCGAGACACGGCTCTATTGAGCCCTGGGATGTTGACGCAGACGCACAGCTCGCTGCCATCCCCAAGGGAGGGAGCTGCGCTAGGTGGAGCGAGGCGATTGCTTTGGTGATGAACTCCTGAGAAACCGGCACCTCGCGCCCTGCGCTCTTCTCGCGGAAACGTGCGTTGAAGCATGCCTCCACATGGTGCCCGAGCGCCTCCCTTGCGATGTTGGCCAGGTCAGTGGCCCTCCAGAGGAGAGCCCCCGAGCCCGACCTGAGAAGGGTACAAGAGGGGAAGGCGCCCCATCAGTGGGCGCGGGGCCTGAGGCACAGTCCTCAGACCTCCCATCCTCCTGAGACCCTCGGCACAGCAGCTGCTTCTTCTTCTTGGGGAAGACCTCAGGGGTGTGGATGGCGCCTTCATTATCCGGGTTCTCGACCGCCGCGGCCTGGTAGGCGCGCTCGAGGGAGCACACTGCATCCTTTTCGTTGCAAGCGACCGTGATGATGCCGCCACTCCCTGGCATCTTGAGGACATTGTAGCCGTGGTGAACCGCAGCCATGAACTTGGCCAGTGCTGGATATCCAAGGATGGCGTTGTACGGGAGGCGAATGTGGGCGACATCGAAGTCGATGAGATAAGTGTGGTAGTTGTTGCACTTGCCGAAGGTGACAAGGAGGCATATCTGCCCTATGGGGATGGTGGAGCCGTCGGTCACCCCCAAGAAGGGCCAGGTAGGCTGAAGCTGGTCGTATGGCACCTGGAGCGTGTCGAACATCTCGACAGAGAGGACACTGAGCCCCGTGCCACCATCGATTA
This sequence comes from Triticum dicoccoides, assembly GCF_002162155.2. NCBI lineage: Eukaryota > Viridiplantae > Streptophyta > Magnoliopsida > Poales > Poaceae > Triticum > Triticum dicoccoides. The sequence continues at coordinate 387,675,400 of NC_041390.1, read as the reverse complement.
GTGTGTTGGTGATGAGGACATTGCTGATGGTGGGCACGCAGAGCATCGGGAGCGCGCCGGCTATGGCCACGCCCTTGAGCTGGTCGGTAGAGTCGAAGGTGATGGCGTACTTGGACTACCTGAGTGGATGCGACACCTCGAGCTTGGGGAGGGCCGCGTTCACCTCGCGAGCGAACTGCTTGAAGATGCGATGGGAGGAAAGTGCCCGAGTGCTGCCTAGGATGCAAGCAATGGCACGAGGCTCTTGGAAGCCCCCGGCCCCATCATCTTGGTGGTGGTCGTCCTTCCTCCTTGGCGGTGGCGGCAGCGGACGAAGGCCAGCATTACCCTGAGAACGGTCCTCACGAGGCTGATCCCTCCAAGGTCCCTTGCGAGGCTGGCCCTACCGGCGATCCTCACGAGGCTGATTGCACCAGTCCTGACGGGGGTCGCGGTTGTCCCAGCGTCCCCCACCTCGGCCTCCTCCATGGCCGTAGCTGCGGCCGTTATGCTCGGGGCGCTGGCCAAGGCGCCCGTCTCGGATGGCCCTGAGCTCTTGGCAATCATTGGTGCTGTGGTTGTGCATGTTGTGGAAGATGCAGAATGGGCGACTTCCCTTGGGGGACTCTGGGTGGTCGCTACCGCGCTTCATCTTAGGTTCGTCCGCGAGCACAGCTCGGCCCTTGCGCTTCACGTCCTTGGCCTTGGCCTTCTTTTCCTCTTGATCGGCTTCCGGGAGCTCAAGGAGGGAGAGGCGACATTCCTCGGCCCTTGCGCATCTGGTTGCCATGTTGACGCCATCGGTGAATGCCGAAATAATGGCCTCGTCTGACACCTTGGGAATCTTGAGGCGAACGTTGGTGAAGCGTTGGATGTATTTGTGCAAGGTCTCCCCTGGCTACTGCTTGATGCGCCGCAGGTCACCCGCAGCACGGGCACGGTTGCGAGTGCCCTGAAAGTTTGCGATGAAGCGCTCTCACATTTCATCCCAGGAGGAGATTGATCCTGCGGGGAGGTTCAGGAGCCATGAGCGTGCGCCATCCTTGAGGGCCATGAGAAACCAGTTTGCCATGACCTTCTCATCGCTGTTGGCCGCTGATACGTCTCCAACGTATCTATAATTTTTGATTGCTCCATGCTATATTATCTACTATTTTGGACATTATTGGGCTTTATTATCCACTTTTATATTATTTTTGGGACTAACCTATTAACCGGAGGCCCAGCCCAGAATTGTTGTTTTTTGCCTGTTTTAGGGTTTCGAAGAAAAGGAATATCAAACGGAGTCCAAACGGAATGAAACCTTTGGGAACGTGATTTTCTCATCGAATACAACTCAGGAGACATGGACCCTACGTCAAGACATGTAACATGCGGCCACGAGGTAGGGGGCGCGCCTACCCCCCCCCCCAGGCGCGCCCTCCACCCTCGTGGGCCCCCTGTTGCTCCACCGACGTACTTCTTCCTCCTATATATATCCACGTACCCCCAAACAATCAGAGCAGGAGCCAAAACCCTAATTCCACCGCTGTAACTTTCTGTATACATGAGATCCCCTCTTGGGGCCTGTTCCGGAGCTCCGCCGGAGGGGGCATCAATCACGGAGGGCTTCTACATCAACACCATAGCCCCTCCGATGAAGTGTGAGTAGTTTACCTCAGGCCTACGGGTCCATAGTTAGTAGCTAGATGGTTTCTTCTCTCTTTTTGGATCTCAATACAATGTTCTCTCCCTCTCTTGTGGAGATCTGTTTGATGTAATCTTCTTTTTGTGGTGTGTTTGTTGAGACCGATGAATTGTGGGTTTATGATCAAGTCTATCTACGAATAATATTTGAATCTTCTCTGAATTCTTTTATGTATGATTGGTTATCTTTGTAAGTCTCTTCGAATTATCAGTTTGGTTTGGCCTACTAGATTGATATTTCTTGCAATGGGAGAAGTGCTTAGCTTTGGGTTCAATCTTGCGGTGTCCTTTCCCGGTGACAGTAAGGGCAACAAGGCACATATTGTATTGTTTCCATCGAGGATAACAAGATGGGGTTTTCTTCATATTGCATGAGTCTATCCCTCTACATCATGTCATCTTGCTTAAGGTGTTACTCTGTTTTTAACTTAATACTCTAAATGCATGCTGGATAGCGGTCGATGAGTGGAGTAATAGTAGTAGATGCAGGTAGGAGTCGGTCTACTTGTCTCGGACGTGATTCCGATATACATGATCATACCTAGATATTCTCATAACTATGCTCAATTCTGTCAATTGCTCAACAGTAATTTGTTCACCCACCGTAGCATACTTATGCTCTCGAGAGAAGCCACTAGTGAAACCTATGGCCCCCGGGTCTATCTTTATCATATCAATCTCCTACTACTTAGTTATTTACTTTGCTATTTACTTTGCATATTTATCATAAAAATACTAAAAATATTATCTTATCATATCTATCAGATCTCACTCTCGTAAGTGGCCCTATAGGGATTGACAACCCCTATTTGCGTTGGTTGCGAGGATTGTTTTTTGTGCAGGTGCGAGGGACTCGCGCGTAGCCTCCTACTGGATTGATACCTTGGTTCTCAAAAACTGAGGGAAATACTTATGCTACTTTGCTGCATCATCCCTTCCTCTTCGGGGAAAACCAACGCAGTGCTAAAAGAGGTAGCAAGAAGGATTTCTGGCGCCGTTGCCAGGGAGGTCTACGAAAAAGTCAACATACCAAGTACCCATCACATACCCTCATCTCCCGCATTATATTATTTGCCATTTGCTTCTCGTTTTCCTCTCCCCCACTTCACCCTTGCCGTTTTATTTGCCCTCTCTCTATCTATCCTCCCTTTATTTGCCTCTTTTTGCCCGCTTGCTTTTTGTTTGCTTGTGTGTTAGTTTGTTTGCTTATCGTTATGGCTAGTTCTTTACCTTCTGCCTCTATGTCTGAAATTGGGGATACTATTGTCGATAATAATTTTGATGCTCCTACTAAAGAACCCACTATCTCACATATAAAAAGATTCCATGTTGGTAGTGGTAATATTATTGGAAAAGGAGTTATTCAAGATTTCTTTACTTGTGCCGGTGCTTTACCCTCTATGGGTAGTTCTATCCTTCATAGAACTAGTAGTCTTGCGGACGCTATTGCCACACTTATAGTTGAACTTGAAAGGCAATTCATGCACATGCATCCTTCCATACAAAGGATTTTCCTAGAATTTTCTAATATTGAGCATTCTTCTGTTAAGCGTGCCGTTACTATCTTTTTGGCTCATGAGTTTCGATTCATAATAAAAGAGGCCAAAGAAATCTTTGCGCATTATAGGGTGGACGCTCGCCGTCCTCCCATAGAGGCCATCCTCTTTGATCAAGAAGAAATAATGCGTTTTCAATCTCTAGACTATGTTGCTTTCAATGAAAATCTTAGAAAAAGGGTGCCTAACAATGTTTTAGTTGATAGAATTTCTGAACTTAATGATGATTTGGCTATTAGAAATAATGAATTGGGATATTCTCTTGAATATAGGCTCACAAAGTTCTGTCAAAAGAATGCTTATAATGATGAATTGTTTGTGCAATATGAAGGACCGAAGGAGGAACCTATACCTCCCAAGGTTGATCTTGGAGACTTTTGTCCCAATAAATTTAGCCCTTTTGATTACTTTTGCTTGCCTCAAAGAAAACTTGCTGCTGAACGTAGAGAATATGAAATGAGTTTTAATAATCTATCGTACTATTATGGCAATACCTAGATCTATTCTTGCTTGTTATGCCTAGCTAGGGGCGTTAAACGATAGCGCTTGTTGGGGGGCAACCCAATTTTATTTTTATTCCTTGCTTTTTGCTCCTGTTTAGTAATAAATAAATTATCTAGCCTCTGTTTTGGTTGTTTTTTTGTGTTTAATTAGTGTTTGTGCCAAGTAGAACCGTTGGGAAGACTTGGGGAAAGTCTTGTTGAACTTGCTGTAAAAAAACAGAAAGTTTAGCGCTCACGAGAACTGCTGTCATTTTCATTTGGAAAGTGCTATTTAGTTAATTCTTTTTGCAGATGATTAATAGATAAATTCCTCACGTCCATAAATGTATTTTAGAATTTTGGGGGTTCCATATATTGCGCTAGCTACAGATTACTACAGACTGTTCTGTTTTTTACAGATTCTGTTTTTCGTGTGTTGTTTGCTTATTTTGATGAATCTATGGCTAGTAAAATAGTTTATGAACCGTAGAGAAGTTGCAATACAGTAGGTATAATACCCATATAAATAAATAATGAGTTAATTACAGTACCTTGAAGTGGTCTTTTGTTTTCTTTCGCTAACGGAGCTCACGAGTTTTTCTACTTTAAGTTTTGTGTTGTGAAGTTTTCAAGTTTTGGGTAAAGATTTGATGGATTATGGAACAAGGAGTGGCAAGAGCCTAATCTTGGGGATGCCCATGGCACCCCCAATATAATCTAAGAACACCTAAAAGCCAAAGCTTGGGGATGCCCCGGAAGGCATCCCCTCTTTCGTCTACTTCTATCGGTAACTTTACTTGGAGCTGTATTTTTATTTACCACATGAAATGTGTTTTGCTTGGAGCGTCTTGTATGATTTGAGTCTTTTCTTATTAGTTTAGCACAACCATCCTTGCTGTACACACCTTTTGAGAGATCCATACATGATTTGGAATTTGTTAGAATACTCTATGTGCTTCGCTTATATCTTTTGAGTTATATCATTTTGCTCTAGTGCTTCACTTATATCTTTTAGAGCACGGTTGTGGATTTGTTTTATAGAAACTATTGATCTCTCATGCTTCACTTAGATTATTTTGATAGTCTTAATAGCATGGTAATTTGCTTAAAATCCTAATGTACTTGGTATGCAAGATTAATAATAGAACTTTCTTATGAGTGTGTTAAATACTAAGAGAAGTTTGATGCTTGATGATTGTTTTGAGACATAGAGGTAATAATATCAAAGTCGTGCTAGTTGAGTAGTTGTGAAATTGAGAAATACTTGTGTTGAGGTTTGCCAGTCCCGTAGCATGCACGTATGGTAAACGTTAAGCAACAAATTTGAAACAAGAGGTGTTATTTGATTGTCTTCCTTATGAGTGGTGGTCGGGGACGAGCGATGGTATTTTCCTACCAAGCTATCCCCCTAGGAGCATGCGCATAGTATCGAGGTTTTTGATGACTTGTAGATTTTTGCAATAAGTATGTGAGTTCTTTATGACTAATGTTGAGTCCATGGATTATACGCACTCTCACCCTTCCATCCTTGCTAGCCTCTTCGGTACCGTGCATTGCGCTTTCTCACATGGAGAGTTAGTGCAAACTTCGCCAGTGCATCCAAACCCCATGATATGATACGCTCTTTCACACATAAACCTCCTTATATCTTCCTCAAAACAGCCACCATACCTACCTATTATGGCATTTCCATAGCCATTCCGAGATATATTTCCATGCAACTTTCCATCATTCCGTCCATCATGACACATTCATCATTGTCATATTGCTTAGCATGGTCATGTAGTTGACATAGTATTTGTGGCAAAGCCACCATTCATAATTCTTTCATACATGTCACTCTTGGTCCATTGCATATCCCGGTACACCACCGGAGGCATTCATATAGAGTCATCTTTGTTCTAGTATCGAGTTGTAAATAAATAGAAGTATGATGATCATCATTTTCTAGAGCATTGTCCCAAGTGAGGAATATAAAAAAGGAGAAAGGCCATAAAAAAAGAGAAGGCCCAAAAAAAGAGAAAGGCCATAAAAAAAGAAAAGGCCCAAAAAAGAGAAAAAAGAGAGAAGGGACAATGTTACTATCCTTTGCCACACTTGTGCTTCAAAGTAGCACCATGATCTTCATAGTAGAGAGTCTCTCATGTTACCACTTTCATATAATAGTGGGAATTTTTCATTATAGAACTTGGCTTGTATATTCCAACAATGGGACTCCTCAAGTGCCCTAGGTCTTCGTGAGCAAGCAAGTTGGATGCACACCCACTAGTTTCTTTTGTTGAGCTTTCATACATATATAGCTCTAGTGCATCCATTGCATGGCAATCCCTACTCCTTGCATTAACATCAATCGGTGGGCATCTGCATAGCCCATTGATTAGCCTCTTTGATGTGAGACTTCCTTTTTTTTGTCTTCTCCACATAACCCCCCTCATTATATTCTATTCCACCTATAGTGCTATGTCCATGGCTCGCGCTCATATATTATGTGAAAGTTTATAGGTTTGAGATTACTTAAGTATGAAACAATTGCTTGGCTTGTCATCGGGGTTGTGCATGATGATAGCATTCTTGTGTGACGAAAATGAAACGTGACTAAACCATATGATTTTCAAGGGATGAACTTTCTTTGGCCATGTTATTTTGAGAAGACATAATTGCTTAGTTAGTATGCTTGAAGTATTATCATTTTTATGTCAATATGAACTTTTATCTTGAATCTTTCGGATCCGAATATTCATACCACAATTAAGAGGAATTACATTAAAATTATGCCAAGTAGCACTCCGCATCAAAAATTCTGTTTTTATCATTTACCTACTCGAGGACGAGCATGAATTAAGCTTGGGGATGCTTGATACGTCTCCAATGTATCTATAATTTTTGATTGCTCCATGCTATATTATCTATTGTTTTGGACATTATTGGGCTTTATTATCCACTTTAATATTATTTTTGGGACTAACCTATTAACCGGAGGCCCAGCCCAAAATTGCTGTTTTTTGCCTGTTTTAGGGTTTCGAAGAAAAGGAATATCAAACGGAGTCCAAACTGAATGAAACCTTCGGGAACGTGATTTTCTCATCGAATACAACTTAGGAGACTTGGACCCTACATCAAGACACATAACATGAGGCCAC
>NC_041390.1:387630600-387668297 GCF_002162155.2 Triticum dicoccoides | reverse complement strand
GCCCTCCACCCTCATGGGCCCCCTGTTGCTCGACCGACGTACTTCTTCCTCCTATATATATCCATGTACCCCCAAACGATCAGAGCAGGAGCCAAAACCCTAATTCCACCGTCGTAACTTTATGTATCCACGAGATCCCATCTTGGGTCCTGTTTCAGAGCTCCGCCGGAGGGGGCATCGATCACAGAGGGCTTCTACATCAACACCATAGCCCTTCCGATGAAGTGTGAGTAGTTTACCTTAGAGGTCCATAGTTAGTAGCTAGATGGCTTCTTCTCTCTTTTTGGATCTCAATACAATGTTCTCCCCCTCTCTTGTGGAGATCTATTCGATGTAATCTTATTTTTGCAGTGTGTTTGTTGAGACCAATGAATTGTGGGTTTATGATCAAGTCTATCTACGAATAATATTTGAATCTTCTCTGAATTCTTTTATGTATGATTGGTTATCTTTGCAAGTCTCTTCGAATTATCAGTTTGGTTTGGCCTACTAGATTGATCTTTCTTGCATTGGGAGAACTGCTTAGCTTTGGTTTCAATCTTGCGGTGTCCTTTCCCGGTGACAGTAAGGGCAGCAAGGCACATATTGTATTGTTGCCATCGAGGATAACAAGATGGGGTTTTCTTCCTATTGCATGAGTCTATCCCTCTACATCATGTCATCTTGCTTAAGGAGTTACTCTGTTTTTAACTTAATACTCTAGATGCATGCTGGATAGCAGTCGATGAGTGTAGTAATAGTAGTAGATGCAGGCAGGAGTCGGTCTACTTGTCTCAGACGTGATGCCTATATAAATGATCATACCTAGATATTCTCATAACTATGCTCAATTCTGTCAATTGCTCAACAATAATTTGTTCACCCACCGTAGAATACTTATGCTCTGAGAGAAGCCACTAGTGAAACCTATGGCCCCGGGGTCTATCTTTATCATATGAATCTCCTACTACTTAGTTATTTACTTTGCTATTTACTTTGCCTTTATTTTACTTTGCATCTTTATCATAAAAAAACCAAAAATATTATCTTATCATATCTATCAGATCTCACTCTCGTAAGTGGCCCTATAGGGATTGACAACCCCTATTTGCGTTGGTTGCGAGGATTTATTTGTTTTGTGCACATGCGAGGGACTCGCGCATACCCTCCTACTGGATTGATACCTTGGTTCTCAAAAACTGAGGGAAATACTTACGCTACTTTGCTACATCATCCCTTCCTCTTCGGGGAAAACCAGCGCAGTGCTAAAAGAGGTAGTAGCCGCCTCGATGCTCAGCTCATAGAGCTGGAGGAACTCGGCAGGGTCTGGGGTGCCGTCATAATGTGGCGGCAGGTCCGGCTTGAACTTTCTGGGCCACATGACGCATCGCAGCTCCAGGGTGAATGTGTGGCAGCCCGCCACGCTCATGGGAGCCCGCCGCAGAGGGGGAGCCTGGTCTTGGCACTCGCGCACCACCGCATCGGGTGGCACACGGTCTTGACGTGGTGGTGCTTGGAGCACACGCGCCTCTCCTTGAGGTTGTTGCACCACCTGGGAGCTTTCTTCGTCGCACGTCGGTGCCCCTGCGCGGCAGGTCGCGCCGAGGGGCCTCTCGCCTTGGCTCGAGGATGATATCTTGTCTGGGAGGTGGAGGAGGCGCACCGTGGGACACGTCGCCCGTAAGAGGTGGCAGGGGAGGCAGCGAACGAGATGGTGCTGGGGCCTCCCCAGCGGCGCTGACAAGCTTGGTGATGCGGTCCAGCCAGTCCTCGTAGAGGTCGTTGGTCGGGTGATAGTGCAGAAGCTCGCGTGCCATGAGCAACGCAGCTTGCGTGTTTGCTGGCCCGTGACGAGCATGGGAAGACGAAGCAGCCATCGTAGTGAGCGATGGGGTGGCGGTGTGTCCATCACGCCACACAGAAGGCTGCAGCGACGAAGCTTGCTGCTCATGGACCGCAAGGGCGGTGGCGGTATTTGCCGTAGGTGATGGGGAAGGACAGGGGGCGTGAGGCCACCAGAAGCGCGAGCAAGAGCTTTTGAGGCATGGGGTACCATGCCCTTGCTCTCTTGAGATGACGGGACCTCAAGGGCCTGTTCGCCTGTTGGGGCCTCTACCGGCTCATGAACTCCGCCTTGCTGGGCTGGTCACCTGTTGACATTGCTTCAGCCCTTGCGGTGCCCTCAGGGTCCTACATTGCCTCGGCTGGTGGCACAGCGTGGCGCGTCAGCCCCCTGGCCTGGCGCTCCTCCCGGACCGCCACTAGAGCTGCGCTGGCAGACTAGGGAGTGGCGACAAGGTAAAGCACCAGGGGCTCGAGAGGGTGAGGCGCCACCATCATCGGAGAGCTGGTCAGGTATCTCTTAAGGTCATGAAACGCTTGGTCGGCTTATGAGGTCCTCTCGAACGGGCCCTTCTTCTTCATCAGCTTGGAGAATGGCAGGGCGTGCTCCCCCCAGCTTGGAGATGAAGCGCCCCACCGATGTCACGCAGCCTGCAAGCTTATGCATCTTCTTAAGAGTTTGTGGTGGGCTCATGTCTTCTATCGCCTTGACCTTCTCCGAGTTGGCCTCGTTCCCCCTGTGGGACACGAGGAAGCCTAGCAGCTTGCCGGAAGGGATACCAAACACGCACTTCTCCGGATTGAGCCGCAAGTCCACCTGGCGCAGGCTCGCGAAGGTCTCCTCCAGGTCCTGAATAAAGGTTCTTGCCTCCCGAGATTTTACCACAATGTCGTCGACGTAGGCTTCAGCGTTCCTCCCGAGCTAATGACCCAGGGCGATGTGCATCAGCCACTGGAAGGTCGCGCCTACGTTGCGCAGCCCGAACAGCATGCAAGTGTAGCAGTATACCCCACACGGGGTTAGGAAGTCCGTCTTCTCCACATCTTCTACTGCCATCTTGGTCTGGTGATAACCCGAAAATGCATCCAGGAAGCACAACAGGTCGCATTCGGTGGTGGAGTCGACAATCTGATCGATGCGCGGAAGCAGGAACGGGTCTTGGGGACAAGCCTTGTTAAGGTTGGTGAGGTCAACACGTATGCGCTCCTTCCCGCCTTTCTTTGGCATGACGATGGGGTTCGCCAGCCACTTGGGGTACCGAACCTCGCGAATGACACCTGCCGCCTCCAGCTTGCCGGTTTCCTGGATGATGAAGGACTCCTTCTTCGTGGACTGTCACCGCGTCTTATGTTTCACGGGGCGCACATTGAGGCACACCCTCAAGTGATGCTCGATCACCCCTCTTGGGACCCCCACTAGCTGCTTGGGTTCCCAGGGGGATACATCCTTGTTCGAGCGCAGGGACCTCACCAATGCCTCCTCTTGATTTGGGTCGAGGTTGGCGCCTATGGTGAAAGTGGCTCCTGAGGACCCATCTTCCTCGACTGGCACCTGCTTGGTTTCGGCCCAATCTTGAGTGAACAACTGCTTCTTCTTTGCTGGTGCGGCCTCCTTAGCCCCTGGGGTGGCCTTGTTGTCCGGTTGTGCCACCATGGCGGTTCTGAGGGCGCACTTGATCGCTGCCAGAGCCTACTTTGTATCTCCTACTACGGTGAGGACATCCTTGCTCCCGAGCATCTTCATGAGGTTGTATGCCGGATGGGTCGCCGCCATGAACTAAGCCAGAGCCAGGTATCCGAGGATGGCGTTGTACGGAAGGCCGATGCGGGCGATGTCGAAGTCGATCAGCTCGGTGTGGTAGTTGTCGTGGGTGCCGAAGGTCATAGGAAGGCGGATCTGTCCCAAGGGGTTGGTGGAGCCGCCGCCGACCCCGGAGAAGGGCTTGCTGGGTCAGAGCCGTTGGAGTGGTACGTGAAGAAGGCTGAAAGCCTCCACAAAGAGCACGTTGAGACCGGCGTCACCGTCGATGAGGGACTTGGTGACGGCTACACTACAGATGGTGGGCGTGCACAACATAGAGAGCACGCCCGAGCCGACGGTGGATGCGGGGTGATCTCCCGTGTCGAAAGTAAGGTCGGCCTTGGGCGCCGCCCAACCCGGGGGATCTCCTTGCCACGCGGAGGCAGCGCCAATCTGGCGGAAGAACGACTTGGTGTGACGGTCCGAGGGTGGTGCTTGCGAGCCGCCGAGGAGGGTCGCGGCGGCGAGGGGCGCCGGTGCCGCGAAGCGCGCGATGAAGAGACCGTGCAACTCCTCCCAGGAGGTCATCGAAGATTCTGGTAGGCTGAGCAGCCAGGCGTGTGGCGCACTGGCCAGGTCCAGGGGGACCAGTTGGCCATGACCTGGTCGTCGCCTCCGGCTTCGAGGACGGCCTTCTCATATGCCTGTAGGAAGGCCGCTGGATTTGCCGCGCCATCATAGCGGGGTGGCATCTCTGGCTTGAACTTGTGCGGCCACCACACCTGCCGCAAGGTGTAGGTGAAGGCACGGATTCCCGCAGCACACCCAAAGGCGCACGCCGACCTAGCCGAAGGGGTGGCGTCTGCCATGAAGCTGGACGAAGCAAGCGGAGAGGCGGAGCTTCGGCGCACCCCTACCTGGCGCGCCAAATGTCGGATTTCGGGTTCCGGCAAAACCATTGAGGTTTGAACACTGGGGTGCGCACGAAGATCTCTCCTCCCCCGAGCTCTCACCCTCACCGCAATCTCAAGCCTTAGCACGTCGAAATCGCAGAACAAAGGAACACAAGATTTATACTGGTTCGGTCCACCGATGTGGTATAATACCCTACTCCAGTGTGGTGTGGTGGATTGCCTCTTGGGATGGGGATGAATAGTTACAAGGGAAGAACAGCCTCCTGAGGAGAGGTGCTCTTGTGCTTGGCGAGATTGATGCGGTCGAGGATCCTCCTCTTTCTAAGGTGGTGGCTAGCCCTATTTATAGAGGCCCGGGTCCTCTTCCCAAATATCAGGCGGGAAGGGATCCCACAGTGGCCAGTTTGAAGGGGGACAGCTAGTACAGGCTATCCTGACAAAATTTGGTCTTCGCCTGCTAAAGGCTCTGGTGATGACGCCGTCTTGGGCTCCATGATGACCTCCGTTTTGCCGTCCTGCTGGTCTTAGTCTCGTTGTACCAATATGGAAACCTTTGCTTGATGCCTTGGGACTCCGCGCCTGCACTTGCTTCTTTAATACCAAAGAGGAAACGAGGACACTGCGTGCTGGCGCCCGCCTGGTGCCTGCCTGGCCTTGGTCATCATGGCTTGCGTCACAGGGACCTCGTGAGGTGCCCCTTGCCTTGATCTCTCCGCCCCTTGCGAGCCAGCCTAGTGAGGCCGCCCCCGGGGAGGTCTTGCATAGTCTGCCTCGCGAGGGTCTTAAGTTTTTGCTGGTGAAGATGGGCCGTACAGGGCCGCTGGTGGAGCCACGCCGCGGGCTGCAGGCAGGCAAGTCTAGGAACCCCCGTTCCTAGGACGCCGACAGTGGCTAACCATAATTTATAGTGGCTTTGGTCCTCTTCCCCTAAAATGAAGGCGGGAAGGGATCCCACAACGGCCAAGTTTGAAGGGGGACAAATAGTACATCTTATTCTGGCGAAAGATGGTCTTCGCCTACAAAGCTTCTGGCCGTGACGTCGTGGTGGGCTCGGCGATGACCTCCGTCCTGCTTCCTGGCGGTCTTGGTCTTGTAGCACGGAAATGGAAACCTTTGGCTGATTCCTCGGGACTCTGCGCCTGCACTTGCCTCCTTAGCACCAAAGAGGAAACCTGCTATGCTGCGCCCGCTGGCGCCCGCCTGGTCTTGGTCGTTGTCGGTGTCAAAACTGGTGGATCTCGGGTAGGGGGTCCCGAACTGTGCGTCTAGGATCGATGGTAACAGGAGACGGGGGACACAATGTTTACCCAGGTTCGGGCCTCTCTATAGAGGTAATACCCTACTTCCTGCTTGATTGATCTTGATGATATGAGTATTAGAAGAGTTGATCTACCATGAGATCGTAGAGGCTAAACCCTAGAAGCTAGCCTATGGTCTGATTATATGTTGTCCTATGGACTAAACCCTCCGATTTATATAGACATCGGAGGGGGCTAGGGTTACATAGATCAGTTTCAAGGAAGGAGATCTACATATCCGTATTGCCAAGCTTGCCTTCCACGCCAAGGAGAGTCCCATCCAGACACGGGACGAAGTCTTCAATCTTGTATCTTCATAGTCCAGCAGTCCGGCCAAAGGATGTAGTCCGGCTGTTCGGAGACCCCCTAATCCAGGACTCCCTCAATAGCCCCTAAACCAGGCTTCAATAACGATGAGTCCGGCGCGCAGTTTTGTCTTCGATATTGCAAGGCGGGTTCTTCCTCCGAATACTCCATAGAAGATTTTGAACACAAGGATAGTGTCCGGCTCTGCAAAACAAGTTCCACATACCACCGTAGAGAGAATAATATTTCCACAAATCTAATCTGCTGACACGTTTGACAGCATGACATCATACCACGGCCCGGTCATTATTTGAACCGTTTTTCTCAACCAGCTACTGCACATATAGCGAGGTGGTTTCCTTGGCATGTCTTGTTGAAGCAGAGATCGTGTACCCTTATCACGAGATTCTCATCAATACGGGTATGGGTAGCCCAACCGCGCCATCAATTACGGCATTCGGGGAATAAGAAATTTTACCAGGTAAGTGGGGAGGCGCATCGCCTCTTTCTCCCTTATAAAGGGACAAAGATTCACCCTTTTTACCCGCGCCTTCTTCCTCCTTGCTTATCCATTCTCGCACACTCGAGCTCCAACACCGAACTATGTATCCGAGCTCCAACGTCGGACTGTATCCGAGCTCCAACACCGGACCGTATCCGAGGTGTCATAGAAAACCTTGGTTCAAAAAAGTTGAAGGAGTTTAGCCGAGCTTAATGCCGGAAATGCCCTCTATGGAGCCAGCCATTCAAATCCGAGATTTATGCCGGACTGCCTCCGAGGTGATGCACCACCTCGGGCTTGGGCTGATTGTTTACTGATTTTACTTCCGATGCGTGTAAATTTATTCGCTATCAATATGTATAACTAGTAGCCCTCAAGGTGTGTGTCGGTCTAAAACCCGAGATGCACCTGAAGGATGACATAAGACCGCTGATCCCAGTAGCCACTGAGACTCGGGTTGATTTGCAAAATCGGTCTGAGGATCAACTCCTAGCTCGGCAGAATACTTCGGGACACAAAAAGCGGTGTGCAGAGTCCTCGAGACTCAGGTTGGGTGCGGCCGACCAACCTGAGGATCATAATCTCCTCGAAAACTATATTGCACTTAAATTTTTGCACTGGATTGACAATGCAGTAGCCCCCGAGACACTGGTCGGGTGGCGACACCAGATCAGGGGATCAATGTGCCCCTTTAATATTAGTAAATGATAAGCCCGAAGCCCAGTAGCCCCCGAGCCCTAATGCGGGCACGGGTGGCCGAATTAAGGATCGATATCCAGAGTAAAATCACAAATTATGTGTAATGATTCTATGTATCCAAGTACTTTACATTATTAATGCTCAGATCCGCATTGTACAAAACTTTGTTGACCGACCATCGGCTTCCACCTCCTCGGCCAGTAGCCGAGGAGTGTTTGTCCTACTTTATAAAGCCTTTATGAGGGCAAAGATTTACGACAAACAAGGCAATCTGGCCATATGGTTTTATAAACAAACGTACGCAGAGAGATATGTTATATTACTGTTTAACATAAGAAATGTCTTCCAAAGAGAATAGTCCCTCTATCCGTTCCTTTCTTTGGGTTGTCATGCTAAGCATGATCATGAAACCTCAGCTCTAACATAAGGGCAAAATATTGAGAATTTAGTTTGGGAGGCCAGTTACTAGCCCCCGGTAGTGTTCGGTGACAGTTGAGGTCAAGCCGTAAACACTTCGGCCAATGTTATGAATGGCGCGTCATTTTAACACGGGGTGACCTCTATCAATCTTATAGTTTAACACAGTCATCGGATCGCTGACCAGTTTGCGCTTATTGTGACAGTCAGTTTCCGGCTTTCTCCAGTGAGGTGCTTAACCATGCTAGCTGGAAGCACATCCCAGTGGTTCTCCCTTTGCGCACCTAGCCGAACAAAGCGGAACGTAGGAGGCAAGTACAGGAGCCGGGCAACCCAACTATTGACCGAAGACACAATTCGAAACCGATGCATATATAGCAATATCCGAGAATGTTTTTGCCGAATCTCTAAAGGTGTCCGGCGTTGCACTGCAAGACTTATGCTGAAAACACACAAATAGTTTAAAAGTTCCATAAGCTTGGAAAACCAAAAATGTCAGTAAAAACTTGACGTCCGAACAAGATCAAGTGTTCGGTGCCAATCTGGAAATTGGAAAAAAAATTGTGCTTCTGTCGTGCTTTAACATGACACATCCGATCTCAAGACTTGACGTGGGTCGGCCTACGGCTTCAAGCCCCTTATCCTAAAGGCAGAGTACTTCTTCGAGGCCAGTTCAGCGAACTAAACTCGAGCGGCTTTTTAGAGAGAAGATAGGCTATTCGTCTATTAAACGTACACTCGAGTCGAAAAAGGAGTGGTAGAAAAAGACTTTGCAACGACCAAGAAGAAAACACATTTACTATAAAACAGCTCATATAAATTTTAAGAGCCCCCAAGTGACTTGGGTAAAAGAATTTTATGCATAATGATTGTATGTACCGAAGTACTTACATCATATCTGTGTTCACCCGAACTTTAAACGCGTCTTAACCGACCGTCGGCTTCTCCCTCTTGGGCCTAGGGCCGAAAAGTGTCATGTACTCCACCTGTCGAGAGTATCGACAGTGTTTTGGATGACCAGGCAATCAGGCCATAAGGCTGTAACAGGCAAAGCGCGCTCAGGGAACTTATGCTATATTACTGACGAAGTGTAAGAAGCATCTTTGAAGAAAATAGTACCCCCACCGATACCTTTCTTCGGTGCTCATTATTACTATGAGACTTGTGCAATAGATTTTTTTTACTCATGAGTTTCGTTGTGTGCCAACCATGATTGAAAACAATAAGAGTGCTAGCTTTCGGCTTCACCCAGTTTGAGGTCAGAGCTCGGATGACCCGGTCGTGACAATCGCAGAGGTGCTCCCTTTACTCCCTAGCCGGACAATCAGGAACATAGGGGTAAGCACAGGAGCCAGGCAACCCAGCTTGCAAATCGCATAGGTCAATAAGGTGCATATTGTGGCGTAATACACGAACAAGGAACGAAGCCGTACAAGTATAATCATATGCAAGAGGAAAAGCTCCATCAAGGGAGCCCCCAAATAAATGGGGTATTTGAACATGTGCGTCACAAACAAAGTTTTGACAAGGGACTTTGTCACAAACAACTTTGTGCCAAAAAGTATAATGCTTGGTCGAACCAAACAAAATTTAAAACTGAAAGTTTTTGAGCATGAAAGCAACTTAGCTGGTTAATGTGCTCGGTGTTGATGACGCGATTCGGGCTTGTGGCGGGACGAAGACGCCCATTGATCTGTGACAGATCCAACAAGGTCCACAGTCCTCGTCATGGCCGAGGTCCCAGCCCCCAGGCCCGAGGTGTCCGAGCAAGGAGTTCGGCACTCCGGAGTAGTGACCACCTAACACAGTCAAAATCGATTACCTGCACACATAAAATAGTGCGGTCCAGAAAATAATATATATATATATATATATATATAATCCTTGCATAATTGCTTTACACAAAAATAATTTATTTAAAGAAACATGGCATGGCGCCGAAGCCAATGTCGATGCAGGGCGTCAGCGTGACGTAGTGAAGGCGTGACAGAGCCTGAATTTGCAGGGCGGTCCGGTCTCTAGATGTGGCGTTCGCCGAACTATGTACGGAAACTGACTGAACCACCACGCGACTGTTTTTAATGTGGCCGCCATTCGATAGACCTATGTATAGATGATGGAACAAACCAGAGTAATAATTCCTTAAGAAAAATAAACCTACCAAGCAAAAATTGTTAGGATTAATAGCACCTGGTTTATTTGTTGTAGCATTCCGAAGAAAAGTGACTCCCAAAATCGGGAATCGATCCGCACACTCATTGCCTGATGGGCGATAAAGCGATGGCCTGGTGATGCTGGCAAAGGTTAGCTTGCTGATGCGAAGCCCTCGGTCCAACTAACGTGACGAAGCTGGTCGGCTAGTGACGCCGAAGTCACCAGAGTATGTTGATGAAGAAATAGCCAAGTCCCCGGTCTAGCTGAGGTGACGGAGCAGGCCAGTGAGGAGTTGTTGTAGCTGCCATGTCAGCCGAGGTGTTGAAGTAGTTCAGCGTGATGGACATTGGCTCGAAGAAGCAACAGTGTGGCCATGCCAACCCAGGTCGCAACTTGTGACGCGGCCAATGCTGGTTTGATAAAGTGACCATGCGGCGATGCCGGTGTGCCTGCTTTGTGTGGTCCGTGGGGCGGAGATGTTGGTGATGATTTAACCTTGGCGATTCCGAACTATTATTCGGCTCCCCGAGGTGAGGATCCGAAGAAGTTGAGCTCGGCTTAAAAAGCGACGACATGTCTAGCGCAGGTCGGCAGCCATGGAGCTATATTGCCGGACTGATTTGACACCAGCGTGATGGCAAAGATTACCTCAGAGAAGGATTAAAATTTTATGGGCGTGTATTAAATATAACGCACAATACCTTAGAAGAAAATTCCTTTTAAAAGGGTTGTCAAATATCACGTTCATAAACAAACATGAATTCTGGTCGGATCCGTATTAGCGCAGAAAACAGATCTGAAAAGTGATGCACTAATCGAAAGATTCCCGGAGTTTGGACGGTCGGATCGAGCTGAAATTTTGAGGGGTGGTAGATATGGGAATTCCACAGCGGATGAACGGTTGGATCTTCCAAAGGACTTCCGAGCTGGGCTGTGGAGACCACGCCCTAAACTCGTCCAGATTCCCGTCTGGATTTGACACGGCTCCGGTATATCATAGATCGTCAGAGATTCCTCCATCGGAACTTGACGAAATTTTCCAGGGCTGTTGTAGACTCGATTCCACACAATTCCACCAAAGCGATCATTAAAAAGATACTCGAGGAGGCGGTGGTGGCGGATACGTGTTCGCTGTCCAGAAAAATGGCACGGTCGCCTGAGGGCAATGTTGACGTTGAGCCCCCGAGCTCCATAGATAATTCCTCCATGATCTTGATAGAGATCAGAGTTGGTGTTGATGAAGGCCCTCGTCCGAACATGACAATCGGAGGCAGGGCACAGTCCTCGGTCAAGCCAATGTGACCAGTCGAGCCGGTGACGAAGATGTCGATGTCGCAGTTAATCTGTAGACGAGCAAT
The DNA here is from genome assembly GCF_002162155.2 of Triticum dicoccoides. Classification (NCBI taxonomy): domain Eukaryota; kingdom Viridiplantae; phylum Streptophyta; class Magnoliopsida; order Poales; family Poaceae; genus Triticum; species Triticum dicoccoides. Next base: position 387,657,087 of record NC_041390.1, on the reverse strand, counting down.
CGATCCTTTTGCCGATCACACAGCGGAACTCTCAATGAAAGCACCAATGTCGGTGTCAAAACCAGCGGATCTCGGATAGGGGGTCCCGAACTATGCGCCTAGGATCGATGGTAACAGGAGACGGGGGACATAATGTTTACCCAGGTTCGGGCCCTCTCTATGGAGGTAATACCCTACTTCCTGCTTGATTGATCTTGATGATATGAGTATTACAAGAGTTGATCTACCACGAGATCGTAGAGGCTAAACTCTAGAAGCTGATTGTATGTTGTCCTACGGACTAAACCCTCCGGTTTATATAGACATCGGAGGGGGATAGGGTTACACAGAGTCGGTTACAAGGAAGGAGATCTACATATCCGTGTTGTGAAGCTTTCCTTCCACGCCAAGGAGAGTCCCATCCGGACACGGGATGAAGTCTTCAATCTTGTATCTTCATAGTCCAACAGTCCGGCCAAAGGATATAGTCCGGCTGTCCAGAGACCCCCTAATCCAGGACTCCCTCAGTCGTCATGGCTTACGTCATCCTGACCTCACAAGGTGGGCGCTTGCATAGGAATCTCCGCTCCTCGGGAGCCAGCCTAGGGAGGCCGCTCCCTCTGGAGGTCTTGGCGTCGTCCACCTCGCGAGGCTTGGCTCCTCGCGAGAGTCTTGTGGCGTCGATGCTGAAGATGGGCCATGCCAGGCCGTTGAAGGTGCCACGCCGTGGGCCACAGGCAGGCAAGTCTGGGTACCCTAGTTCCCAGAACACCGACAAAGAGAAAGTATGTTAGCTTATGCCTCTCCCTCATATAAAATTGCAATAATAATTACTGGTCTAGTTAACGATTGCCTAGGGACAAATAACTTTCTTGTGACAAAAAGCTCTCTACGAAAACTAACTTAGTTTTTTCTTTATCTAAACAACCCCTAGTTTTTATTTGCGTGCTCTTCATTATCTTGCAAACCTATCCTACAACACCTTCAAAGTACTTCTAGTTTCATACTTGTTCTAGGTAAAGCGAACGTAAAGCGTGCGTAGAGTTGTATCAGTGGTCGATAGAACTTGAGGGAATATTTGTTCTACCTTTAGCTCCTCGTTGGGTTTGACACTCTTAATTATCGAAAGAGGCTACAACTGATGCCCTATACATGTGGGTTATCACTGGTAGAGGGTCCGTCGGACGTCCGGTGTACTCCGTAGTCCGGGCGCGTAGAGTGTCGGACGTCCGGTGGCTTTCGGTTGTCTGGCAGCTGTAGACTCCACAGCTCTGTCTTATTCCGTCTTCGCTTCTACAGTTCCGTCACAAATTGTGTAGGTGTTCATTGGCGCTTGCACTCCTCCTAGTTGTCCGTGAAGCTTTGGCAATACCTATGCATGCACACGAGAGGAATGCCAAGTAGTATACCATCCTCGAAGGGGTCAAGTGAACATGTGTAAAGAAGATGATTCACCTTTGTGCATGTTAAGTAGATGTCCCACATGTCACTTGCCAAACAGGATCTAGACATGGTAATGTCCATAGGATGCTCCGCATCATCTCCCCCTCCCCTTGGGAAAGATCCGACCTCGAATCGAAAACCAAATCACCATGGTAAAGAGATGGTGTCGTCGTGTAGAAGTGGACACTCACCGTGTATTCGTCATCTTGACGCTCGAAAAAGGCACTCTCCAATGTCGCACCGACTTGTGATTCCTTCAAAAGGAGCAAGGACAACAAACACTTGAAAAAACAAATGTGGTGAGCATTAGCGCTAAACCAAGCATTCAAGTGGTGATTCACCCAACAAGTGTCGTCATCATGCAAAGGATATGGTTTGGCAAAGTATTGTGACATGGCATGTAATCGCATAAATTGAGAACAATCAAGGACATCATGGAAACAATCATCCAAGTGTGAGGTAGAGATGCTAATATGTGTGTCAAGTGGAGAAGCATCTACTTCAAGGTCATAGCAAACATGCATAAAGCGCTCAACAAATGGTCTATGGTACGCATAGGGAGCATTCACCACACCAAATAAAATGAAGTGTCTAAACACATGGTTCAAGTGCAAGACAATCCAAGCATAACGTGCATAGGGTGTAGTAAAAATCGTGTGGCACTCAACACAATAGAAAGAGCAATTGTTCATCATGTGTGAGGCAATCAAGTCAATCATGTGACAAGCAATGGGACATGGCATATGTTAAGAGATGACATTGTTGCAACCAAACATGTGATAGGAGCAGGTAATCCAAGAATTGGATGCAACACACAAGGTATATATGTCATGAGGCAGGGAAAGGCGAAAATGACAAGTTGATGCAAGATCTGTAGCATGTGCGCAATCAAGTTGTCTAAGATGGCCAATAACTCTCATGGTGCAAGCAACACAAGTAGTATGATCCATGATATCCATTCTCAAGAAATATGTCACCTTGAAGGCATGTCCTTGTGCATTCTTCGCAATGTCGAAGTGGTAGAAAATGCGTTGTAGAAGCGCATCGGTCAAAGATGGATTGCTCTCAAGAGCTCGAATGGTCAACTCACGTGAAGTGGAAGTCGACATGAAGTCCAGGTATCCTACACATGCACGCAATAAAGCAAAGAACGTATGCGCATGGTAGATAAATACATCATCCATCATGATGGTTATCTTCTCTTGCACATAACCATTTGTAACAAAAGTGCATGAATAATATGATGCAACAATGTGCATATTCATGTCACTAGCATAGGGTGCAAAGAGGGAAGACAAGCATGCTTCATAAGAATTATGTCCAAATCTCCAAATATATGCGGGAATGCTATGGGGCAATCTGATTATCAAGACTAAAGGCATTGGTGCACTCAATACATGGAAAATCATCTAGCATGCGAGAGGCAAAAATATGGAGAGATATGACAAGAAGCAATAACAATCATGTGCAAAGCATACCAATAGTGGAGATCAACCGCATGAAATGAGCAAGTATGAATCATTGGTGATGCGACAAGGCAAGCAATCATTGTAATCAAATCATGCAAGCTAGTAGTGCAAAGATGCAACATACTAGAGGAAATCGTGGCAATCATGTCATGGGATCAAATAATAGGTATAGACAATGCACATGACATATCGCAAGCATGAAAGCAAATCATGGTCAAAGTACCACCATAGGCATGGGGTAAAAAGCAAACATGGCATTAACAAGAAATATCTCTACCAAGCTTGCAAATACACATACAAGTACTAGGATCAATCATCATGTGTAATGCAAAGCATGGGTCACAAATGCATGACAAAGGCATATGAATTATCATATCAAGCATAGTGAACATGGAAATATGGGAAAAATGATACATAATGGACAATAACCCGTAACCATGTGAGGGCCATGTAGAAGAAATGCGCGGAGTATTTGCACACTGGGAACTGTGTGAAAGCCAATCCACGGGATCCCAAGTCATCGTTGCTCTCTAGAGCTCGTTTTGTCAACTCATGGGGTTGCGAGGTTGACAAGTATTCATGGGTACCTACACAAAAGTGACACAAACCGAAGAAATTGTGTGTGTGGTAAATGTACACATCATGCGTCATGATGTGTATGTGCACACGAGAGTTAGCACAAGATAAGCGTCGCTCAAAAAAATTGGAAGCATGGTATAGAACATGTCATCCATCATGAAAGTATAGTTGGTATGTATAACACGATGGGGACACAAATTGAGCATGCAAGTATATGGCACAACAATAGCATTATCATTCATGGGAGCATATTGTGCACATAATTATTGGGATCATGCAATGGATGGGAGTGATCAAAATCTCCAAAGATGCATGAGGAAACTATGGGGGTCTTCTCGTGAGCAATATCGGAAACATCATATGGAGAAAATGAACAACATCCAAAACAATACATATAGAAAGCTAGTTGGTCATGCCATGGCATATGATTGAAATGATGCAAAGGGAGCATATGAGTATCATCACAAGAGAAACAAATGCAAGTAACCATGGGATTGTCATCTATTCCATGTGTGCAAATTGGGTTTATTTTGATGGAATATGCATAGTTACTACGAAGAGATTGCAAATTGGACATATTGTTGATCTCATGCATGGCATATGATAAGTGAAGCGGATTGTCAAACATGATGTGACCTAAAGAATTGTTACAATAAATCCTATGTAACATGGCATCACAACTAATAGACTCCACATGGAAGTCAGCAAACTCATTATAAATGGGTAAATCATCGCATGGGGAAGTCATAATAGCATGAAGCATGGCAATAGGGGGGTCAACATCATGCAAGCAATCAATGTCCACTAGTGGGATTAGTGCATCACCTTCACCTATGTTACCTTTGTCATCATAAATGGGTAAATCATCTCATGGGGAAGTCATAATAGCATGAAGCATGGCAATAGGGGGATCAACATCATGCAAGCAATCAATGTCCACTAGTGGGATTAGTGCATCACCTTCACCTATGTTACCTTTGTCATTCCACTCATGTGGTGTAGGTGAGGTGGGAAAGACCAAACTGTGGTCATCATCTTCATCTTTATGGAACCATGTGGGGGTGCATCATATTCCACCATGGCCATCGTCTTGTCCAAAGGAAGGACAAAGTCGTCGAGGATCGGTGCGTCATCATAACTAGGACCTAGCACCAAATGAGAAGAAACAATGGAGGTAGAGATTAAGTCGTTAGTGTTGAAAGTGGCCTCACATGACCTATCAACTATCACACTCTCTCTATGTGGCGGCTCACTAACTCCCTCAAAATAGGTGCACTCAAACTCATATATGGTGGAGTCACTCATCTCACTCAACTGGTGGGGGTTGTGGCTCTCCTCACATGGGAATTGGGGAACACATCATATATGGGGTTAGTGGTGAAGTCACTCTCACTCTCAATATGGTGTCAAAAGTCACTCAAGTCATCATACATCACCATGGTCGAAGGGAAAATCCCGTGCTCAACCATCTCGATGTCGTCGCTATGGATGAAGGCCGAAGATGGCACATCACCACTCTCCTCTGTGACTGAAGGGAAAATCCCATGCTCGATCATCTCGTCACCGTCGCCATGGATGAAGGCCGAGGATGGCACATCATTACTCTCGCCTCCAAATATGGAAGCATCATCCTTGCTCGCCACCTTGTAGCTCGCCTCCAAAGCATATTCCTTCAGAGACTCTGTAGTCGTATTCATCGCCGCGCCGTCTTCAAAAGAGTCATGCTAGACTTAGCATCATCAATGCCACAAAGAGGGATGGCGGTGAAGTCGAACTTGGGAGCGTCGTCTTGGAGGTCGTCTGGCTTGGACATCTTGGTGGTACTATCCCCATGCTCGTTGTCGTGGAGCTTGGTCATCGTGAAGTGTGCTTGGGGTGGAGAAGCCTTGGCCTTCATGAGTTCTCGTTTCGCCTTGAGAGCCCCAATGTAGTTGTCATCGAGGGACTTGTAGTTCTCCATTAAGATAGTCTTGTAGATGTCATTGTTTAATCCCATCATGAAGTGGAACTTCATCGATATGGGGTCGTGCACGTCGGCTTGTCGCAAGGCTTTCTTCATCTCCTTGAAGTACTCGTTGATAGACTTGGATCCTTGTATGGTGTTCTCTAATTGGCATAGAAGATGTTCCGTGTAGGTGGAAGGCACAAACTCTCTTCGCATAGCTTTCTTCATCTTGGGCCAACTCATGTCGAAGCTCTTCGAAGGTGTATGAAGCCACCATGTCAACGTGTAGTCGTGGAAGTTACTTGTGGCACACTTCACTTGATCTCTGGAAGGAACTTGAAGTAGCTTGAGATAGTCATCCATCTTGCGCTACCATTTGAGATACTCCTCGGGGTCTTGAGTTCCATAGCAAGGAATCTCATGGTTGATGTCGAAGTCATAGTAGCTCGTGGAAGTCGCCGACTTGAGCATTGGGAGCTTCTCTTGTGTGTAATCTTGAGGTTCTTGTTGGCGAAGATGTCATATATGCGAAGGAGAATATGCCTTCAAGTCGCATGGAAAAGATGCCAATGTAGATGGTGAATTCATAGAGAGGTGGTTGATGTTGAGCTCATGACCTTCATGTTCTCGTCGATGATGGTGTCAATGCCGATGTGATCTTGCTGGTGATGGAAGCTCAGAAGGATGTGTACTTGAGCACCTTCTCGATGAGGAAGATCTCTTGTAGCACTTGATGAGGGCTTTGATCTCCTTTATTTGAGCATCCATCTTGGTGTCGATGAAGTTTTTCGTGCCATCGAACTCGTCATTTTTGTTGTAGACCGAAGGAGGTGTGCTTGGCCTATCCATCACAAGACTCGAGCAAAGGTGAGTAGGAAATGAGATAAACAATACCAAGCTACCTTTCCCCAAAGTTAAGGATGTATCCTGTTTCACACGATGTGAAATGAAAGAATAGTGAAATTGGTACCGGACTTGCTCACTCACACCTACAAAGTTAAGGTTATCGAGAAGCTTGGTTAGGACAAGTGGGACAAAAATTTGATGCAATTGTTAGCAAGAGTCAATAATGTTGAAAGAGATTCACAAATTCGCAAGTGAAACAAGTAGGCCAATGCTACTTCTTGAGCTTGCGTTGGTTTTTCCCTTAAAGAGGACAGGGTGATCCAGCAAAGTAGAGATAAGTATTTCCCAAAGTTTTGAGAACCAAGGTATCAATCCAGTAGGAGGTACGCGCAAGTCCCCAATCTATGCACCTGCACAAACAATCAAACACTTGCACCCAACGCAATAAAGGGGTTGTCAATCCCTTGACGGTCACTTGCAAGGATGAGACCTGATAGAGATAGATATAAAAGATTACTAAAATGTAAAACAAAGTAAAAAACAAATAAATTGCAGTAAGGTATTTTTGAGTTTTTTGGTTTATAGATCTGAAAATAAATGATGGAAAATAGACCCAGGGGCCATAGATTTCACTAGAGGCTTCTCTCTTGAATTAAAACAATAAGGTCACTTACAAGCTCTTTGTTCACTCTTTTTGCTTAAAAGCTTATTTTTTATGGCCACTATGCTAAATGCACAAACCAAGATAGCAATTGTGTATATGAGGGAAAAATCTTGTGACACAAGATATGATATGATGATACCAAGATGAGGTTATCAAGATGATATGATATGTATGCAATGGAAGTTGAAGATCGATGATCACTAAAGTGCACAAGTAACATTGCCGGCAATACTCAATGGCTAGTATCGATAGGCAAGTGAGGCAAAAAGGGCTTGGGGGTTAACAATGCAATGGCAAGGGAATATACAATGATGTCATCGAGGTTACCGTCCATGGCGATGATGAGTGGCGGTGTTCTTGATGTAGAACCGTTCCTAATTAGTCGAAACACCTTAGAAAACAAAAAAACCGCGAAATCAAAATATCAAATGTCAAATGGTGGTAGCGAAATGTGGTGGTGGTGTTGCAGAAGCTCAAAGGGATTGCGGAAATGCAATGATGGGTTATGCGAGTCGAAGTTGAGGTCACTGTCCCTAAGTAGCCGAAACACCTTAGAAGGCACAACCCACAACTCAAACAAGCTCAAACAAAAATTGGGTTAAGTTGGGGTGGTGGAAGTGTATGGTGGGCGAGGTTATGCGGAAGTTATGGTGGTAGATGATGAATAAGTAACCATCCTAAGTAGTCGAAACACCTTAGGAGACTTGAATCACTACTCAAGCAACCAGAGATGCTATAAGGAACAAAATGGGTTAGGTTGCGGAAGTCGCTGGCGGTGTAGTGGATGAGGTGAAGGCCCTAGGCAAAGATGCCAAAGTTCAAAAAAATTGATGGAGTCAAATGATATTGGAAGTATTTTTGTGGCATGGGGGATGTCAATAGCTTCAAAACAAGCTAAAGAACGTCAAATTGGAGTTCAGATGAATTAGTTATGGGTGAATCAAGAATTAGCTGAAATCAATATCTACAGGGATCGGACGTCCGGTAAGTGTCGGATGTCTGGCGGACGGACATCCGGAAAATTCAGAAATCCGTTAATTTCGGTTCTGTAGGGTGTGATGTCTAGTTTTCTAGGACGGTAGCAAATTTCCCTCAAGTGGATGACCTAAGGTTTATCAATTTGTGGGAGGCATAGGATGAAGATGGTCTCTCTCAAACAACCCTACAACCAAATAACAGAGATTCTCTTGTGTCCCCAACACACCCAATACAATGGTAAATTGTATAGGTGCACTAGTTAGGCGAACAGATGGTGATACACGTGTAATATGGATGGTAGATATAGGTTTTTGTAATCTGAAAATATAAAAATAGAAAGGTAACTAGTAGTAAAAGTGAGCGAAAACGGTATTGCAATGCTTGGAAACAAGGCCTAGGATTCATACTGTCACTAGTGCAAGTTCGCTCAACAATGATAACATAATTAGATCATATAACAATTCCTCGACGTGCAACAAAGAGTCACTCCAAAGTTCCTATCGTAGAGAACATAATATGAAATTTCTTGTAGGGTACGAAACCACCTCAAAGTTATTCTTTCCGATCAATCCATTGAGCTATTCCAATAAGTGTCACAAACAGCCCTAGAGTTCATAGTAAAATAACACCATATGATACACATCAATCAACCCTAATGTCACCTAGATACTCCAATGTCACCACAAGTATCTATGGGTCAATTATACGATATGCATCAAACAACTCTAGATTCATAATATTCAATCCAACACAAAGAACTTCAAAGAGTGCCCCAAGATTTCTACCGGGGAAGCAAGGACAAAAACATGCATCAACCCCTATGCATAGATTACCCCAATGTCACCTCGGGAACCCGCGAGTTGAGTGCCAAAACATACATCAAGTGAATCAAATGAACACCCCATTGTCACCACGGGTATCCCACGCAAGACATACATCAAGTGTTATCAAATCCATAAAAGTTCAATCCGATAATAGTGAAACCTCAAAGGTAAAACTCAATTCATCACAAGAAGATAGAGGGGGAGAAACACCATATGATCCAACTATAATAACAAATCTCGCGGTACATCAAGATCGTGCCAAATCAAGAACACAAGAGAGAGAGAGAGAGAGAGAGAGAGAGATCAAACACATAGCTACTGGTACATACCCTCAGCCCTGAGGGTGAACCAAAAGTATAGGGGATCTATCGTAGTCCTTTCGACAAGTAAGAGTGTCGAACCCAACGAGGAGCAGAAGGAAATGATAAGCGGTTTCCAGCAAGGTACTCTCTGCAAGTACTGAAATAAGTGGTAACAAATAGTTTTGTGATAGGATAATTTGTAACGAGCAACAAGTAACAAAAGTAAATAAGGTGCATCAATGTGGCCCAATCCTTTTGCAGCAAAGGACAAGCCTGGACAAACTCTTATATGATGTAAAGCGCTCCCGAGGACACATGGGAATATCATCAAGCTAGTTTTCATCACGTTCATATGATTTGCGTTCGGTACTTTGATAATTTGGTATGTGGGTGGACCGGTGCTTGGGTGTTGCCCTTACTTGGACAAGCATCCCACTTATGATTAACCTCTATTGCAAGAATCCGCAAATACAACAAAAGTATTAAGGTAAACCTAACCATAGCATGAAACATATGGATCCAAATCATCCCCTTACGAAGCAACGCATAAACTAGGGTTTAAGCTTCTGTCACTCTAGCAACCCATCATCTACTTATTACTTCCCAATGCCTTCCTCCAGGCCCAAATAATGGTGAAGTGTCATGTAGTCGACGTTCACATAACACCACTAGAGAAGAGAGAACATACATGTCATCAAAATATCGAACGAATACCAAATTCACATGACTACTAATAGCAAGACTTCTCCCATGTCCTCAGGGACAAAAGTAACTACTCACAAAGCATAAACATGTTCATAATCAGAGGGGTATTAATGTGCATATAGGATCTGAACATATGATCTTCCACCAATTAAACCAACTAGCATCAACTACAAGGAGTAATTAACACTACTAGCAACCTACTAGCACCAATCCCGGACTTGGAGACAAGAATTGGATACAAGAGATAAACTAGGGTTTTGAGATGAGATGGTGTTGATGAAGATGTTGATGGAGATTGCCCTCTCCTGGTGAGAGGAGCGTTGGTGATGACGATGGCGATGATTTACCCCTCCGTGAGGGAAGTTTCCCTGACCAAATAGCTCCGCCAGAACCCTAGATTGGTTCCGCCAAGCTTCCGCCTTGTGGCGGCGGAGTTTCGTCCGAGAAGATGGCTTATTATACTTTTCCCATCGAAAGAGTCCATATAGCAGAAGATGGTCACCTGAGGGCCATCAGGGGGCCCATGAGGTAGGGGGCGCACCCAGGGGGGTAGGGCGCGCCCCCACCCTCGTGGGCAGGGTGTGGCCCCCCTGGTGAAGTTCTTGCGCTCAGTATTTTTTATATATTTGGAAAACATCATCTGTGAAGTTTCAAGACTTTTGGAGTTGTGCGGAATAGGTCTCTAATATTTGCTCCTTTTCCAGCCTAGAATCCCAGCTGTCGGCATTCTCCCTCTCTATGTAAACCTTGTAAAATAAGAGATAATAGGCATAAGTATTGTGACATAATGTGTAATAACATCCCATAATGCAATAAATATTGATATAAAAGCATGATGCAAAATGGGCGTATCAGAGAGCGACGGGATGATGAAGATGGCCTCCGGTGATGATTTCCCCTCCTGCAGGGTGCCAAAACGGGCTCCCGGTTGGTTTTTCGTGGCTACAGAGGCTTGCGGTGGCGGAACTCTGGATCTAGGTGTAACGCCCCGGACACACCCGCCGGTGGTCTTTACTCCTGGCGGGATCTAGACTGGCCCCACAGATCAATACTAGTCTTTTCTGCGCACTTTGTCCTCACTCATGCGCACCCGGGAGCAACTTCCCGGTCGGTCACCCATCCTGACACTACTCCAAGTAGAGCACGTGCGAATGGGCTCCCAGAAAAGAAGGAATTCCTTATTGATATGAGTAGTCTATCATCCCTAATAAGCCAGGCCATCACATACACCCCCACCCAGAGTAACCGACATCCTCGTCGGGCCACAGGAACGTTCCATCTTGGCACATATGTGTGTGCTTCCAGTCTAGTACATGTGCCATGCCGTGTGCCACGACGGGTCACAAATGTCATGAACAACATGACCACGCACCTGTCTGCAACCATCCGTGTAACCGCGAGGGTCGGCTCTGATACCAACTTGTAACGCCCCAGACACACCCGCTAGTGGTCGTTACTCCTGGCGGGATCTAGACTGGCCCCACAGATCAATACTAGTCTTTTCTGCACACTTTGTCCTCACTCATGCGCACCCGGGAGCAACTTCCCGGTCGGACACCCATCCTGACACTACTCCAAGTTAAGCACGCTTAACTTTGGAGTTCTGTGTGAATGGGCTCCCAGAAAAGAAGAAATTCCTTATTGATATGAGTAGTCTATCATCCCTAGCCAGGCCATCACACTAGGTTTCTTTTCGGGGGTTTCTATATTTATAGGAATTTTTGGCGTCGATTTCACATCAAGGGGGTCCACGAGGCAGCGGCAAGACAGGGGGCGCGCCCTCCAGCCTTGTAATTGCCTCGGGACTCCTTTGGCCCAACTCTTGTGCTTCGGGGGTCTCTTTTGGTCCATAAAAAGCACCATAAATTTTCAGCCCATTCCGAGAACTTTTATTTTTGAACAAAAAATGACACCATGGTAGTTCTACTGAATACAACGTCAGTCCGGGTTAGTTCTAATCAAATCATACCAAAATCATATAAAATCGTTGTAAAGATGGCATGAATACTTCATAAATTATAGATACGTTGGAGACGTATTAGGGTGGCACCGATCGTCCAGATGGTGTGGGTCGGCCGGTGTTTCGGGAGGGTCCGGTCGTCCGGTAAACGCGGTCGTCTGGTGGGTCGGGGTCAACTCTAGGTCCGAGATTCGGGACGTGATGTTGGGTGGAAATTTGGGATTTTGGGGTCAAAATTGATGAGATTTCATGGATGGAAAGTGGGGAAAAGATGGGGGAAAGCTAGGTCCACTTGAAACCAAGCAAATCCATGGATCGAATCCAACAAAACATCATCAAACCAACAAATCACAAAAAAAATTGGGGATATTTTTGGTGGGGATTTTCGAAATTTAGGACGGAATCAAGCAAAATTACACTACTAGGGAAAACCTTATACGCATTACTTTAGCAGTAGAGATGGATAAAATGGGGCGCTCCTGCTACTTAGCAGTAGCGCCACGTGCTACTGCTATTTACATAGCAATAGCGCGGCTAGGGCAAAAGGCGCTACAACTAAAATTGCCCTACCGTTGCCGCCAGACTAAGTATAGTAGTAGCGCCATCCCTTGAAACGCGCTATTGCTAGGTAGTTTAGCAATAGTGCTTTTCCCGAACAGGCGCTACTGCTATGTAGTTTATCTTCTCCACACCGTCACCCCTCATTCTCCCCCACTCCCACTCTCACTCTCCCACGCACCCCATTGTTCGCCGCCGCCGATGTTCGGCCCGCCCCTGCCACCGCATTGCCGCCGCCATCCTCGCTCCTCCTTCCTTGGTATGCACCCTCCTCCCACCGCGCTCTCCTCCGGCCAAGCCCTCCGCAGGCATCCCTGCTTCCATCGCCCTCATCCCGTGTAACACCCCGGATGTAATTTACCTTAATTGTATTCCAACTCTTGCCTTTTCCGGCACTAAGTTATTTTATTTCCTTGTTGTCGGGTTTTTGTCTCCGTGTGTTTTGTCTTTGTCATGCATCTCATATCATGTCATCATGTGCATTGCATTTGCATACGTGTTCGTCTCATGCATCCGAGCATTTTCCCCGTTGTCCGTTTTGCATTCCGGCTCTCCTATGTCCTCCGGTGTCCCTTTCTACCTCTTTTTGTGTGCGGGTACTAAACGATTTCGGATTGGACCGAGACTTGTCATGCGGCCTTGGTTTACTACCGGTTAACCGAGGGACCGAAAAGGCCTCGTGTGTGTTGCAGCCCAACACCTCTCCAAAGTGGCCCAAACCCACCTAAACCTCCTCCATCATCTAGATCGTTCGATCATGATTGCGTGGCCGCAAACCACACCTCATTTGGAGCTTCCTAGCCCCCTCTACCCCTATATAAAGACCCCCATTTCTAAATCTCGGATCTCCTCTTCCAAACCCTAGAAAAATCCCCTCTCCAGCCGCCGGACAATGTCCATTCCGGCCGGACATTTCGCCACTGCCGCCCTCGTCCAATAAGGACACGCCACGTGTCCCCGTAGTGCCCACATCCCTGCCGGCCCGGGCGAGCCCGCACCGGGCCCTCCAAGCCCATCGGGGGCGCACCGCCCGCCTCGTTCGCCCCGACGCCGCTCCTCGCTCCCGCCGCCGCCTTCTTCCACTCCAGCGACCAAGCCAGCCGGCGCCACCGCACGCCACCTCCGGCGAGCTCGCGCCACCACCACCCCGGCACCTGCCTCTTCTTCCCCGACGTCGTGCGCCTCCGCCCGCGCCGCCCAAGTCCAGCCACCGCCTCTTCCCGCGCGCCAACGAGCGACCTCTCCATGTCCGACGAGGAGCTCCTGTTCCGGCGAAGTTTTTCGTCCATCCTTGAGATCCGCGCCAGATCTGGATCTGAGACGAGGGGTTGACTTTTCGTCCCTAACCCTAGCATTTTTGGCATACTTTGGCATGCCATAACTTCATCATCGTAGCTCCGATTCGTGCGTGTAGCATATCAAAATGTTCGTCTCGATGAGTACATCATTTCATCTCATTGCATAATTTTCATTTGAGCTCATGTTGATGCCCAAAATGCTGTTGGAAGAGGGCTATGTGATGATAATTTCAGATCTGTTTCAGCAAATGCCCTTTTGTCATTTTGGCCATGATTAATGTGTGCATGCTATGATCCTGAGCTCTACATGTGTTTTGAAGAATGCCATGCCATCTTTACAGGGGTGTATGCCATGTATTTTTGTGATCTCTGTGGTGACTAGCACAAGCATGCAAAGTAGCTTACTCAATGATGCTGATTTCAGGGACTTAGAATTTCACTAAGTCCTTGTCCTGCTGTTATTTTTATGCCGTATGTTCATGTTGTTTCCTAGTGATCTGTGCCTCTTTTGAGCATGATCAGTAACGATGTTTTGTAGATAATGCTGTGCTATATCCATCCATGTCTTTGTTTGCAATTATGGAGCACCCTAGATTGAGTCAATTGAGCTCTACTTTTGCTATAAAATGTTCCTGGCAGATTGTTAACATGTTTTGCAATTTGGCCAAGCTTGTTGTTGTTGATCCGTGCATGCTATGATGTTGTTCTTGCCATGTCTAGCTTCTATGCCATGTATATTTGCTGGGTGTATGCTTAGTTTGTCATGCAATGCCTCGTGGTGAGTGCATCGAGCTCGTAAACATGCCTACTTGATAACTGTTTTGCCATGCTCCAGTTTTTCACAAAGTCTGAATCTGTTTATGTTTTTGCTATGTTCACATGCTTGCAATTATATTTTCTGATCCCTTTTGGCTTATGGTTACTAAGGGACTTTTGTTATGTGCTTAGAGTAGCTTCATCCCATGCCTTGCTTTGCCATGATATGTTCGTGTAGCATGTAGTCTCAAATCTGTTATCTTTTGCTCTTTTGTCATGCTTGTTTGAACCTGTTATTGAGTGAATTAGCCATAGCTCAGTGTTCATCTATTGTCAAGAATCATGAGTGAATCCCTGCCATGTATTTTTTTGTCTTGTTGGAGTGTTGTAGCATGTTGTTATTGATGCATTTAGGAGGCTACTTGCTGTTTATCACAGACCGGTGCCATATATGTTTTGCTTGCCATTTCCAAACCGTGCATCCGATTCCGGTGATCTTTATATCGATTTCGACCGAAATCAACTCCCCTTTCCAGTGGCACTCTTGGATTTCCAAGTTGAGGCCAGGTTCAATCATTCCTTTCCAAATCATGCATATGCATCGCATATCGCATCCCGCATATCATACCATGTTTGCATCATGTTCTTTGAGCATTGCACATGGTTGATTGTGTTCCTTTTGCTTGTTGTTCTTTCTTGGGTAGAGCCGGGAGACGAGTACGTGAACGAGGAGCCCGTTGAGTATGCTTACGAGGATCAAGGCAACTCCGAGAACTTTGCAGGCAAGATGACCATACCCTCGAAATCACTTCTATCTTTGCTTGCTAGATGCTCGCTCTTTTGCTATGCCTACCACTTGCTTCTCATGCCTCCCATATTGCCATGTCAAACCTCTAACCCACCATGTCCTAGCAAACCGTTTTTTGGCTATGTTACCGCTTTGCTCAGCCCCTCTTATAGCGTTGCTAGTTGCAGGTGAAGTTTGGAGATCATTCCTTGTTGGAACATGTTTATTATTGGGATATCATGATATTATCTTGTTTATCTTAATGCACCTATATACTTGGTAAAGGGTGGAAGTCTCGGCCTTATGCCTAGTGTTTTGTTCCACTCTTGCCGCCCTAGTTCCCGTCATATCGGTGTTATGTTCCCGGATTTTGCGTTCCTTACACGGTTGGGTTATAATGGGAACCCCTTGATAGTTCTCCTTGAATAAAACTCCTCGAGCAATGCCCAACCTTGGTTTTACCATTCGCCACCTAGCCTCTTTTTCCCTTGGGTTTCCGGAGCCCAAGGGTCATCTTTATTAAACCCCCCGGGCCAATCCTCCTCTGAGTGTTGGTCCAAACTAGAGCCCCTTGCAGCGCCATCTCGGGGAAACTTGAGGGCTGGTTTTAGTTGTACGGATTGCTTATCTGAGTGTGCCCTGAGAACGAGATATGTGCAGCTCCTATCGGGATTTGTCGGCACATTCGGGCGGTGTTGCTGGACTTGTTTTACCATTGTCGAGGATGTCTTGTAACCGGGATGCCGAGTCTGATCGGATTGTCTTGGGAGAAGGAATATCCTTCATTGACCGTGAGAGCTTGTGATGGGCAAAGTTGGGACTCCCCTGCAGGGATTTGAACTTTCGAAAGCCGTGCCCGCGGTTATGGGCAGATGGGAATTTGTTAATGTCCAGTTGTACAGAACCTGAAACTTAACTTAATTAAAATGCACCAACCGCGTGTGTAACGGTGATGGTCTCTTCTCGGCGGAGTCCGGGAAGTGAACACGGTGTTGGAGTAATGTTTGACGTAGGTTATTCTAGGATCACTTCTTGATCATAGTTGCTCGATCGTGCTTTTGCCTTCTCTTCTCGCTCTCATTTGCGTATGTTAGCCACCATATATGGTAGTCGCTTGCTGCAGCTCCACATCATACCTTTACCTTACCTATAACCTTAAATAGTCTTGATCGCGAGGGTGTGCGATTGCTGAGTCCCCGTGACTCACAGATTACTTCCAAAACCAGATGCAGGGACCGATGATACCGCTCCAAATGATATGACCAAGCTCAAGTGGGAGTTCGATGAAGACTCTCGTCGTTACTACGTGTCTTTCCCAGATGATCAGTAGTGGTGCCCAGTTGGGGCGATCGGGGACTATATTGCTTTTGGGGTTTATCTTCATTTTGGTTCCGTAGTCGGACCTTGAGTGTATTGGATGAATGTAATGACTTATTTATGTATTTGTGTGATGTGGAGAGTGTAAGCCAACTATGTATCCTTTCCCTTTATTGTATTGCATGGGTTGTTTGCGAAGATTACCTCACTTACGACATTGCTTTCAATGTGGTTATGCCTCTAAGTCGTGCTTCGACACGTGGGAGATATAGCCGCATCGAGGGCGTTACAAGTTGGTAATCAGAGCCTTCCCCGACCTTAGGAGCCCCCTGCTTGATCAAATCGTTGGCGTTGTTGAGTCTTGAAAAATGTTTTGAGTCATTTAGGATTATATATATCGGAGAGTTAGGAATTCTTTTTAGTCCTCAGTCCCTTCGTTGCTCTGGTGAGGCATCCTGACGTAGAGTTTTGACTCTTCTCTTCTCAAATTTCACTAAAACTTTTTTTAGGATCACGCGGGTATCTTGGAATCGTTCCGATGGTTTTGTGACGAGAACATTGTTCTTGGTGCCTCCTGACATTTAGGGGTTGTGGCAGTGTCCCGAGGAGTTGAGCTCCGAGGTGTTGTCGTCACAATTTTATCGTTGAGATTCTGGAATACCTGCGTTTTGCCGACATCGAAAATCTCTTTTATGCAGTTGTTGGTGAGATAACCTCGACGCCACCCAGTACTGGGGCGGGAGTTCGGGAGTATTGCTATAACTCGTATAACGGATGCTTTTTGAAGGTTGAGGTAAATGATTTCCAAAGTTTTCTTGGTTATGTGTTGAAGGATGGATACAGCTGGATGTAGGATTTGCTAGCTTTGGGTGAGATATTATGCTTCCCCTGTATCCCCAACACCTGATTGCATAACCGGAAAGGTTCGGGAATTTCATAGGTGGGAATTCATGTAGCTCTAGTTCTTCTTCCGCGGATATTTGGTTTGGGATTGGGTAATCCTCACCAAGTATTTGTTCTTGTCCGTACCTTGTTGTTTTATTCTTCTACCTCTATCTAAGTGGCTTCTAAATTTATGGAAATGTGACCATTTCAATTGGAATGCATTTGTTCATTCGGTTCGGATGTGAAGACTATATGTGCAATTTCAATCCATTTGATTCAGCTTGAATATATGTCTGTCAAGATGCTAACGGATGTCACCCTCTTCAGGATGGCTCCTGCTAAGGGTCAGAATCAGAATCGGGATCCGCCACCACCACCTCCACCTCCGGAGGCATGGCAAACTGTGATGGCCGCTACCAATGCAAACACGCAGCTGATCATGCAAATTCTACAAGAGTGCAACCAAGGCCATGGCAACAATCAGAATCAGTTTGCTACACTCAACCAGTTCCTCGCTAACAAGCCAAAGACCTTCAGCAACTATGTCGAGGCCTCAGACGCTGATGATTGGCTCGTGGATATATGCAAGCATTTCGAGTGCAGCAACGTCAGGCCTAAGGACTTTGTCAAGTTTTCCTCCTTCCAACTCAAAGACCAAGCTGCAGAATGGTTTCAGCAATACAAAGATTCCAGAGGAGGCCGTGCGATTACCTGGGATGAATTCCGTCAAGACTTCAAAGCTCATCACATTCCTTAGAGTGTTGTTGAAAGCAAGCGTGAGGAATTCCGCAACCTGAAGCAAGGCAGCTTGTCTTTTTACCAGTATAACATTCTGTTCCAGAGGCTCGCTCATTTCGCCAAGCAAGACGTCCCTGACGAGAAGAGCATGATTTATCAGTTCAGGGGTGGCCTCAGAGAAGATCTCCAACTAGCTCTCGTCCTTTTTGAGCCGAAGAAGTATGATGAGTTCTACAATATGGCAATGAAGCAAGAGACTACTCAACTCAAGTGTGATGCCTCCAAGAAGTGAGTCAGAGATGCAACTCCTTCTTCCTCAACTCAAGTGGCCTCTAAGCAGCAAAAGTATTGGCTGCCTCCTCCTCCGTTCCATCAGCCTTATCAGTAGAAGAGCAAAGGTGGCAATGGATCTTCCCACCCACCCAACCCTGGCTTTCAGAACAAGACTTCGTCTCAAGCTCCAAGATCAAGTGCTCCGTATCACCGTCCGCTTTCAGAGGTCACGTGCAACAAGTGCCAACATAAGGGTCACTATGCCAACAAATGCTTCAATCAGAGGCATCTTCCTCCTCCTCCTGTGATATCTGCTAGTACCGCAGTGGTCAAGCATAACCCCAAGTATGCCAAGGTCAACTTGTTGAACACAACTCAGGCATAGGACTCGTCAGATGTCATCATGGGTAACCTTCCTGTTAATGATGTTCCTGCAAAAGTTCTTTTTGACACTGGTGCATCGCATTGTTTCATCTCAAGACCTTTTGTATCTCAGCATGATTTGGTTACTCAAGTGTTGCCGAAACCTTTAGCTATTGTCTCTCCGGCCCGTCAGATGACTTCTCGAGTATTCATTCCGGATGTCAATCACATTGGGTGACTATAAGTTCTTGTCTTCTCCTAATGTCCTTGGTGACTCGGATATTAATCTTATTCTCGGAATGGACTGGCTTTCTAAGCACAAGGCTCAGCTTGATTGTGCTGCCAGGCAGATTCAATTGACACATTCGTCTGAGGATGTTATTGTCTTTGCCACTCGTGATGATACCATTCGACTGTTTTCACTCAATGAGAAGGGCGAGCTGGATGCCATCTCTCAAATTCCAGTCGTTTGCGAATATCAAGACATCTTTCCAGAAGAGCTTCCAGGAATGCCTCCGCACCAGCCAGTTGAATTCGTCATCGATCTTGAGCCTGGCACGGAACCTGTTTGCAAACGTCCTTACAAGCTTGGACCTAAAGAGTTGAAGGAGCTGAAGAAGCAACTTGATATTCAAGAGCGAATGGGTCTCATCCGACCTAGTTCTTCTCTGTGGGGTTGTGGAGTTGTTTTTGTGAAGAAGAAGGATGGAACAGACCGACTTTGTGTCGACTACCGTCCATTGAACAAGAAGACTATAAAGAACAAGTACCAACTTCCCAACATCAACAAGCTGTTTGAACAACTCAAAGGTGCTCAAGTATTATCCAAGCTTGATCTTCGTATGGGCTATCATCAGATTCACATTCATGAAGAAGATATCCCCAAGACAACATTCAGAACAAGCTATGGTTCATATGAATACACGGTCATGTCTTTCGGCCTTGTCAACGCTCCTCCGACATTCTCTCGCATGATGAACTTCATCTTCAGCCCCTACACAAATGACTTCGTCTTGGTCTACCTCGATGACATTTTGGTCTTTTCCAAGAACAAGGAAAATCATGCCAAGCACTTGCTTTTGGTGCTGGATAAGCTCAGAGAACATCAGTTCTATGCCAAGTTTTCAAAGTGCGAGTTTTGGCTCGATGAGGTTCTCTACCTTGAGCATATCATCTCTGCCAAGGGCATAGCGGTGAATCCTGAGAAGGTGTCTGCAATTGTGAATTGGGAACCACCTCAGAATGTGAAGCAACTCCGCAGCTTCCTTGGTCTCGCAAGCTATTGTCGAAGGTTCGTTGAGAACTTCTCTAAGATCGGGAAGCCTCTTTCCAACCTCCTATAGAAGCATGTGAAGTACGTCTGGTCTCCTGAATGTGACATCTCTTTCAACACCCTGAAAGAGAAGTTAGTCACTGCTCCAGTTCTGACTCCTCCTGATGAATCCAACCGTCTGAGGTCTTCTGTGATGCTTCCCTTCAAGGTCTTGGTGCAGTGTTAATGCAAGATAAGAAAGTTGTGGCATATACCTCTCGCCAGTTGAAGCCCAATGAAAAGAACTACCCCACTCATGACCTCGAGTTGGCGGCAATTGTCCATGCTCTTTTAACTTGGAGACATCTCTTATTGGGAAGAAAAGTGGACATCTTCACTGATCATAAGAGTCTCAAGTACATCTTCACTCAGCCTAATCTCAACCTCAAGCAGACTCGTTGGGTTGAAATGATTCAAGAGTATAATCCGAGTATCGAATATACTCCAGGCAAGGCCAATGTAATTGTTGACGCATTGAGCAAGAAGGCTTACTGCAATAGTTTGCTTCTCAAGCCTTACCAACCCGAGCTTTGTGAAGCTTTCCGCAAACTCAATCTGCAAGTTGTTCCTCAAGGTTTCCTTGCCAACCTCCAAGTCTCTCCTACTTTGGAAGATTAGATTCGCGAGGCTCAACTTCTTGATGCTATGGTGAAGAAGGTGAAGATTGGGATTGCCAAGAGTCAACCCAAGTACAAGTGCTATCGCCTTGATGACAAGGATACTCTATTCTTTGAGGATCGCATTGTTGTGCCTAAAGGTGATCTTCGTAAAGTCATTATGAACGAGGCTCACAATTCACTCCTCTCTATCCACCCTGGAAGTACAAAGATGTACCATGATCTCAAGCAGTCGTATTGGTGGACTCGAATGAAGTGCGAGATTGCTCAGTTCGTGAATGAATGTGATGTCTGCAGAAGAGTGAAGGCAGAACACCAACGACCAGCTGGTCTCCTCTAACCTCTTTCCATTCCAGAATGGAAGTTTGACCATATTGAGATGGACTTCGTGACTGGTTTTCCAAAGTCCAAGCGTGGCAATGATGCTATCTTCGTTGTCATCGACAAACTCACTAAAGTGGCTCACTTTCTGCCTATCAAAGAATCTATCACAGCAGCTCAATTGGTAGAGCTATATACCTCCCGGATTGTTTCTGTGCACGGCATTCTGCAGTTGATTTCTTCAAATCGTGGCAGCATCTTCACCTCCAAGTTTTGGGATTCTTTTCAGAAGGCCATGGGCACCAACATTTGCTTCAACACAACTTTTCATCCTCAAACTAGTGGCCAAGTCGAGCGAGTTAATCAAATTCTTGAAGATATGCTCAGGGCTTGCGTCATCTCCTTCGGTATGAAGTGGGAAGATTGTCTTCCATATGCCGAGTTCTCCTACAACAACAGCTTCCAAGCGAGTTCGGGCAAGGCCCCATTCGAAATTCTCTATGGCAGGAAGTATCGTACTCCTCTTAACTGGTCAGAGACTGGCGAACATCAACTTCTTGGCAATGACTTGATCATAGAGGCAGAAGAGATGTGCAAAGTCATTCGTGATAATCTCAAAGCCGCGCAATCGTGCCAGAAGAGTTACTGTGATAGTAAGCATCGTGACTTGGCTTTCGAGACCGGAGACCATGTCTACCTCCGCATCTCTCTAATGAAAGGTACTCGTCGCTTCGGTATCAAAGGGAAGCTTGCCCCTAGATACGTGGGTCCTTTCAAGATTGTCAGCAAGAGAGGCGATCGCGCCTATCAACTTGAGCTTCCCTCCAACTTTGCGAACGTGCACGACGTGTTTCATGTCTCTCAACTCCGCAAGTGCTTTAAGACTCCTGACCGCACCGTCAACTTCGAAGACATTGATCTCCAAGAAGACCTGTCTTATCATGAGTACCCCGTTGCTATTCTTGAAGAAACTGAGCGCAAGACTCGCAACAAGTCTATCAAGTTCCTCAAAGTCAAGTGGTCACATCATTCCGACCGTGAAGCCACCTGGGAACGCGAGGATCACCTCCGTTCTGAGTACCCGGAGTTTTTCCAGTCCTAGATCTCGGGACGAGATCCTTTCGTAGTGGTCGAGTGTTGTAACACCCCGGATGTAATTTACCTTAATTGTATTCCAACTCTTGCCTTTTCCGGCACTAAATTATTTTATTTCCTCGTTGTCGGGTTTTTGTCTCCGTGTGTTTTGTCTTTGTCATGCAACTCATATCATGTCATCATGTGCATTGCATTTGCATACGTGTTCGTCTCATGCATCCGAGCATTTTTCCCGTTGTCCGTTTTGCATTCCGGCGCTCCTATGTCCTCCGGTGTCCCTTTTTACCTCTCTTCGAGTGCGAGTACTAAACGATTTTGGATTGGACCGAGATTTGTCATGCGGCCTTGGTTTACTACCGGTAGACCGCCTGTCAAGTTTCGTGCCATTTGGACTTCGTTTGATACTCCAACGGTTAACCGAGGGATCGAAAATGCCTCGTGTGTGTTGCAGCCCAACACCTCTCCAAAGTGGCCCAAAACCCACCTAAACCTCCTCCATCATCTAGATCGTTTGATCACAATCGCGTGGCCGCAAACCGCACCTCATTTGGAGCTTCCTGGCCCCCTCTACCCCTATATAAAGACCCCCATTTCTAAATCTCGGATCTCCTCCTCCAAGCCCTAGAAAAATCCCCTCTCCAGCCGCCGGACAATGTCCGTTCCGGCCGGACATTTTGCCACCACCGCCCTCGTCCAATAAGGATGCGCCACGTGTCCCCGCGGTGCCCACATCCCCGCCGGCCTGGGCGAGCCCGCACCGGGCCCTCCAAGCCCATCGGGGGCGCGCCGCCCGCCTCGTTCGCCCCGAAGCCGCTCCTCGCTCCCGCCGCCGCCTTCTTCCGCTCCGGCGCCCGAGCCGGCCGGCGCCACCGCACGCCACCTCCGGCGAGCTCGCGCCACCATCGCCCCGGCGCCTGCCTCTTCTTCCCCGACGTCGTGCGCCTCCGCCCGCGCCGCCCAAGTCCGGCCACCGCCTCTTCCCGCGCGCCGGCGAGCGACCTCTCCAAGTCCGACGACGAGCTCCTGTTCCGGCGAAGTTTTCCATCGATCCTCGAGATCCGCGCCAGATCTGGATCTGAGACGAGGGGTTGACTTTTCATCCCTAACTCTAGCATTTTTGGCATACTTTGGCATGCCATAACTTCATCATCGTTGCTCCGATTCATGCGTGTAGCATATCAAAATGTTCGTCTCGACGAGTACATCATTTCATCTCATTGCATAATTTTCAGTTGAGCTCATCTTGATGCCCGAAATGCTGTTGGAAGAGGGCTATGTGATGATCATTTCAGATCTGTTTCAGCAAATGCCCTTTGGTCATTTTTGCCATGATTAATGTGTGCATGCTATGATCCTGAGCTCTACATGTGTTTTGAAAAATGCCATGCCATCTTTACAGAGGTGTATGCCATGTATTTTTGTGATCTTTGTGGTGACTAGCACAAGCATGCAAAGTAGCTTACTCAATGATGTTGATTCCAGGGAATTAGAATTTCACTAAGTCCTTGTCCTGCTGTTATTTTTATGCCATATTTTCATGTTGTTTCCTAGTGATCCGTGCCTCTTTTGAGCATGATCAGTAAGGATGTTTTGTAGATAATTTTGCACTCTATCCATCCATGTATTTGTTTGCATTTATGGAGCACCCTATCTTGAGTCAATCGAGCTCTACTTTTGCTATAAAATGTTCCTGGCAGATTGTTAACATGTTTTGCAATTTGGCCAAGCTTGTTGTTGTTGATCCGTGCATGCTATGATGTTGTTCTTGCCATGTATAGCTTCTATGCCATGTCTATTTGCTGGGTGTATGCTTAGTTTGTCATGCAATGCCTCGTAGTGAGTGCATCGAGCTTGTAAACATGCCTACTTGATAACTGTTTTGCCATGCTCCAGTTTTTCACAAAGTCTGAATCTGTTTATGTTTTTGCTATGTTCACATGCTTGCAATTATATGTTATGATCCCTTTTGGCTTATGGTCACTAAGTGACTTTTGTTATGTGCTTAGAGTAGCTTCATACCATGCCTTGCTTTGCCATGATATGTTCCTATAGCATGTAGTTTTCGTGCTCTAAACAATGCTTCCTGATGATAAATTCCTGACTTGTTAATTCACTAAGTCTGAAACCGGTTATTTTTGCTCTTTTGCCATGCTTGTTTGAACCTGTTATTGAGTGAATTAGTCGTAGCTCAGTGTTCATCTTTTATCAAGCATCATGAGTGGATCCCTTCCATGTATTTTGTTGTCATGTTGGAGTGCTGTAGCATGTTGTTCTTGATGTATTTAGGAGGCTAATTGATGTTTATCACAGACCGGTGCCATATTTGTTTTGCTTGCCATTTTCAAATCGTGCATCCGATTCCGGTGATCTTTATATCGATTTCGACCTAAATCAACTCCCCTTTCCAGTGGCACTCCTGGATTTCCAAGTTGGGGCCAGGTTTAGTCACTCCTTTCCAAATCATGCATATGCATCGCATATCCCATCCCACATATCATACCATGTTTGGATCATGTTGTTTGAGCATTGCACGTGGTTGATTGTGTTCCTTTTGCTTGTTGTTTTTTCTTGGGTAGAGCCGGGAGACGAGTACGCGAATGAGGAGCCCGTTGAGTATGCTTACGAGGATCAAGGCAACTCCGAGAACTTTGCAGACAAGATGACCATACCCTCGAAATCACTTCTATCTTTGCTTGCTAGATGCTCGCTCTTTTGCTATGCCTATGCTATGATGCCTACCACTTGCTTATCATGCCTCCCTTATTGCCATGTCAAACCTCTAACCCACCATGTCCTAGAAAACCGTTGTTTGGCTATGTTACCGCTTTGCTCAGCCCCTCTTATAGCGTTGCTACTTGCAGGTGAAGTTTGGAGATCGTTCCTTGTTGGAAAATGTTTATTGCTGGGATATCATGATATTATCTTGTTTATCTTAATGCACCTATATACTTGGTAAAGGGTGGAAGGCTCGGCCTTATGCCTAGTGTTTTGTTCCACTCTTGCCGCCCTAGTTTCCGTCATATCGGTGTTATGTTCCCGGATTTTGCGTTCCTTACATGGTTGGGTTATAATGGGAACCCCTTGACAGTTCGCCTTGAATAAAACTCCTCCAGCAATGCCCAACCTTGGTTTTACCATTCGCCACCTAGCCTCTTTTTCCCTTGGGTTTCCGGAGCCCAAGGGTCATCTTTATTAAACCCCCCGGGCTAGTGCTCCTTTGAGTGTTGGTCCAAACTAGAGCCCCTTGCAGCACCACCTCGGGGAAACTCGAGGGCTGGTTTTAGTTGTACGGATTGCTTATCTGAGTGTGCCCTGAGAACAAGATATGTGCAGCTCCTATTGGGATTTGTCGGCACATTCGGGCGGTGTTGCTGGACTTGTTTTACCATTGTCGAGGATGTCTTGTAACCGGGATGCCGAGTCTGATCGGATTGTCTTGGGAGAAGGAATATCCTTCGTTGACCGTGAGAGCTTGTGATGGGCTAAGTTGGGACTCCCCTGTAGGGATTTGAACTTTCGAAAGCCGTGCCCGCGGTTATGGGCAGATGGGAATTTGTTAATGTCCGGTTGTAGAGAACCTGAAACTTAACTTAATTAAAATGCACCAACTGCGTGTGTAACCATGATGGTCTCTCCTCGGCGGAGTCCGGGAAGTGAACACGGTGTTGGAGTAATGTTTGACGTAGGTTGTTCTAGGATCACTTCTTGATCATAGTTGCTCGACCGTGCTTTTGCCTTCTCTTCTCGCTCTCATTTGCGTATGTTAGCCACCATATATGCTAGTCGCTTGCTGCAGCTCCACATCATACCTTTACCTTACCTATAAGCTTAAATAGTATTGATCGCGAGGGTGTGAGATTGCTGAGTCCCCGTGACTCACAGATTACTTCCAAAACCAGATGCAGGGACCGATGATACCGCTCCAGATGATATGACCGAGCTCAAGTGGGAGTTCGATGAAGACTCTCGTCGTTACTACGTGTCTTTCCCAGATGATCAGTAGTGGTGCCCAGTTGGGGCGATCGGGGACTATGTTGCTTTTGGGGTTTATCTTCGTTTTGGTTCCGTAGTCGGACCTTGAGTGTATTGGATGAATGTAATGACTTATTTATGTATTTGTGTGATGTGGCGAGTGTAAGCCAACTATGTATCCTTTCCCTTTATTGTATTACATGGGTTGTTTGCGAAGATTACCTCACTTGCGACATTTCTTTCAATGCGGTTATGCCTCTAAGTCATGCTTCGACACGTGGGAGATATAGCCGCATCGAGGGCGTTACATCCCCCTCCTCCTCTCTCCTCCCTCATCCCACCCCCTCCTCCCTCCTCCTCGTCTCTCCTCCCACCTCCCTCCTCCTCTCTACTCCCTCCTCCTCCCTCCCCCACCCCCTCCTCCCTGCATCTCTCCTCACTGGTCTATTCTAGTATAATGTAGATTTTTTTACTGTTTTTAGTAAGTGTTTAATAGAAATA